>NC_081407.1:18193402-18472401 GCF_030272615.1 Cryptomeria japonica
ATCTTGGGGCAACTTTGTATCAGTTCATATTATCTTCTTTGAAACAACGCAACAAGTTGCATTGTCTCAAAGAGGGGCAAAATGTAGACACTTAAAATTGTCATGTCCAATTAAATAAATATTTTTATTTATTTAATTATCTAAGCCTAATTCTTCTATTAATTAAATCAATATTTATTTATTTAATTAATTCATTTATCCTCTTCTAGCTTTATTTCTCATTTAAATAAATACATTTATTTATTTAAATTATCCTTTTCCTAAGTTAAATAAATATTTTATTTATTCAATTGATCCCACTTATTCTATTAATTAAATAAATCTTTATTTATTTAATTAATTCATTAGCCTTTTCTACCCATGACACATGTCATTCATCTCTTAATTCATACACTACCTACCCTCTTATTATTTTCTTATTTCCTCTACCTACCCTCTAATCATAGCCAACCTCTTTTTACACCTCTCAATCTTATCCCTCCATTTCATATAGTGTCTTCTATATAAGGAGATGCTTCTTTCATTATCAAACCCTAACTGGCTAACTTAATTATGCACTTGACTACACTATGCTTTTCATATGTGATCCTACTTGCAACCACATTTCGTTCTTTGTTGAGCTCTTGTGCACATAAAATCTGAGAGCAAATATATCAAGCAAGAACAATGGAGATAGGAAGAATGGAGATCCAAACCCTATTGGACATGTGATGGTATAATCTTTGTGATTTCATTTGATTTGCATTGTCTTAGGTAATCTTCATATGTTATGGTGGATCTTTGTTGTTGTTAGGCTAGGTTTTGTGGTTGAATTCATTTAGTCTTTCAACATTGTTGTTATCCATTTTCACCGCACACAAGTACTACACCCGAAGATCCACCCAAGAGAGAATGCTCATGGACACTTTGGAAAAGAGATAATTAGGAGTGTAAAATCTTTTATTTAATCATCTTGTATTTTATGGTTTCTTGCATGTAATTATGCAAGTTACTTCACTTTACAAATATTTAAGAAGTTTATAATGTTCTCTAAAGTTACATATATTTTTACACTTGTTCAAAGTTTGTTGGATAATACTAGTTTAGATCCTATTTATTTTATGGCTTTGCTAGTTTCTCTTCTCACAAAATTAATACAATCTTTTTCAATGACCCATTTGTGGAGAATATTGTTGAATCATTTTAATGGGGATAAAATATTTGCATCCAAGTGAAATTCATGGCATTATCATTCATCTAGCCATTAAGATGGATTTTATTATAGGTAATTTTTTTACACTTTCAAAGTATGTTAGATAAAGACTAGTTTCTACTATTTATTTTACGACTTTGTTGGTTTTTTCTTCTCATAAAATACATCCAATCTTTTTCTACGACTCATTCATAGAGATTATTTTTCAATCATTTTAATTGAGACGAAACTTTTCCACCCAAGTGTCATGTCATGTCAACATAATTGATCTAACTATTAAAATGGATTTTATTATGTTATCTTATCCTAACAAAAGTCACAACTATAGTAGCCTAGTTGTATTAAATTTTTCGATATCATGGTACCTTCTCATAACCAAAAAATTTGATACCAAGTCCTATATGTCAATTGACCTATAATAAACTCCATCTTAATGGTTAGATGGATGATAATGACATGAATTTCACTTGGGTGTAAATATTTTATCCCCATTAAAATGATTTAACAATGTTATCTACAAATGGGTCATTGAAAAAGATTGTATTAATTTTGTTGGAAGCAAAACTAGCAAAGCTATAAAATAAATAGCAAAAACTAGTCTTTATGCAACAAACTTTGAACAAGTTTAAAGGTTTATGTAACTTTAGCGAACACTATAAATTTATTAAATATTTTTTTACACTTGTTCAAACTTTGCTAGATAAAGACTAGTTTATGCTATTTATTTTATGGCTTTGCTAGTTTTTCTTCCCACAAAATTAATACATTTTTTTTTCAATGACCCATTTGTAGATAATATTGTTCAATCATTTTAATGGGGATAAAATATTTGTACCCAAGTGAAATTCATGTCATTATCATCCATCTAACCATTAAGATGGATATTATTATATGTCAATTGACACATATGACTTCATATCATATTTTTTGGCTATGAGAACGTACCATGATATTGAAAAATTTAATAAAAGTGGGCCTACTATAGTTGTGATTTTTGTTAGCATAAGGATAATGATAGAATATTTCTTAATCCTTTTTGTTTAATTTTCTTAAATATGTTGTTGTTTCTTCCATGAACATAATGCAAGTTCTTCACTTCACAAATATTTGATAAATTTTTTATTGTAGTTCAATTGATAAATAGGACCTCATATTATTTTTTTGTCTATGAGAAGGTACCTCAATAGTTCTGACATTAATCTAGATATTATATACATAATTTTTTAAATGTAAATATTTATCATATAAAAGTGTGAAGGGGATTTTTTAAAGATAATGATAATATCCTTATTAATATTTTTTATTTAATCATCTTGTATGTCATGGTTTCTTCCATATAATTATGCAACACACTTCACTTTAAAAATATTTAAGAAATTTATAGTGTTCACTAAAGTTACATAAATTTTTGTACTTGTTCAAATTTTGTTGCATAAAGACTAGTTTCTGCTATTTATTTTATAGCTTTACTATTTTTCCTTCCCACAAAATTAATACAATATTTTTCAATGACTCATTTGTAGAGAGTATTATTCAATCATTTTAATGGGGATAAAATATTTGTACCCAAGTGAAATTTATGTCGTTATCATCAATCTAACCATTAAGATTGATTTTATCATAGGCCAATTGACACATAGGACTTAGTATCAAGATTTTTGGTTATGAGAAGGTACCATGATATCGAAAAATTTAATAAAAGTGGGACTACTATAGTTATGATTTTTGTTAGGATAAGGTAATTATATTAACTTTACAAATCCTATGCCATTCTTTTGTTTCCATGATTCTTGGAAAGTGTTCCCTAGGACATGAGAGAAAAATATTTAATATGTGTACTTTATGGCTAATTGTAATTTTATTTTCAAGAGGTGAACACATAATGGTGATAAGGATAAGTCAAAAAGATTTATATCAGATTTCAAGAAAGATTTGAGCAGATTGATTAGAGAAGTTTTTGAGGAAGACAAAGACTTTGTTGTGATTGAGATTAGAGAGGTTGGTGCTTCCCATCAAAAGAGAATTATGTCTCTTGTTGAGTTGGTTCTTAATGGTGAGAATTGGTGTCTCAATGGGTTGGTGCCTATGAGTCATCAAGAGAGAATTGGTGTCTCATATGGGTTGGCACCTACAAAATTTGTAAAAGAAGTTTTATATAAGCAATATTTTGTCATGGTTTTCTAGATCATAAGAATTTTCACATAAATCATGTGCTCATCTTGTTATTGATATTATGCAATTGTTGATATTGTGATTGTTAAGTTGAAAAAGTAAAAGATCGCATTATACTGATTCACCTTTCCTCGTAGTATAATTGTATGTTCACCATACAATAGTTCTTGAAATAATCAAAATCATCAAGAGAGTTATTGGTCCCCTTCTACACCAACTTAGTTCCCAATGACAAGAGCTATGGAATCTTGGGTAAAATTGAAGAGGCATGCACAATTTTAGTGTGTCATCCTATAAAATGGCTAAATGGTATTTCTAATTTTACTTTGGTAGAGTTTCAAGAATTTTTTTCTAAATATAGAGAGGTCAAAGGTTTCAATGGTTCTTGGAACCATTAGATTTGTTGATAATGTTTTGAGTTCACACTCAACCATTGGCCATCAACACAAAGTGAGTTTGCGAGGATTTTATGGATAACTACATTTGAAAAATTTCCATATGAACTAGAAATTTCTAATTATCGATGAAGGTCCCACATAGACCCAATGAAGCCCAAATTGGCTATATCGATCTTGTGCAGGTAGTTTGGTTTCAAATTCCTACAATATTTATGTTCATGGTTTTTTTACATGATCCTAATAGCTACAATTTTTGCATTTGTGAGAATCTAATGCATATATGGTTTGTGAAGTATTCCAAGTGAATTAGTTAGTTTTTGATGATTTAGCTTTGATGGAACCATATGTAATGGGTGAAAAATTAGGGTTTCCACCCCAAGAAGAATGAAAACCACTAATTTTTTTCTTCGGGAACTATTACATTCAAAAGAGAGATAAGATCCAATAGATTCAATATGAAACCAACAAGGATAAGGACTGAATACTGATTAGATTCAAGGTGGTGAATATGTTTGCCCTCTTTTGTGAGTTGAATTACTAATATTAGGGTAGAGTGTTGTTCAAAAATGAAGGTAAAAATGTTGAAATAGTGAGTTACAATCATTGGATTGAGGCATGCACTTGGATCTAAGGAATATAAGGATCTTCAAACTTGATTATTGAAAAAGCTCCAAAATGTCAAGATCAGAGCAAAATTCGCCTTGGTTCTCCTAACTTCTCACACACAAAAAGGGGTTTATTCATCTCTGCAAATAATGTCGATTCCGAAGATCGCAACTCTATACTATTTCCTGCACACAGAAAGACATAAAAATAGGTTGGGTATAGGGGCTTGCCTAAGTCAAACCTCAATCAAGAAAGTAACCTTGATTTTAATATTGCAAATAGTAAAATAAATAATGGAAGGATATACCTTAGATCTACAATGACTGATGATGATGCTTTGCTTCTTGAATGTAATGATATATAGTGTATGAAATAGCATGAACATGACAAAATCCTAATCACACTCACATTCTTGCATGTGATTGATGTAATGATGCTCCAAAATTGATGAATGAAGAATGCAACCTTGAAGACCTTTAGACATGGTTGATGATGAATACTTCAATGCTTGAATGCTTGAATGCCTTTTTATTATAGTTTCACCCTTGTTTCATGTATCCTCTATATCTTTTTAATGAGAGGGTTAAAACCTCCTTATATAATTGCCCATAAAAAACCATGCTAATTTTTCAGCACAGGCCAACCCAAAGAGGGATTTACAGCTCAAATTTGATAATGCAAGAGGGGTTGAAATTGGGCCCAAATAAGGAGGACCAAAGTGTTGCACTCTAGTCCCAATGATGAACAAAGTGCGCCGCCTTGGTCGTACCCTATTTTGGGGCCAGACTAAGGGGCCATGTGGTGTATGAAGTGAAAATAAGGTTGTATCTACATGATGCAAGCATAATCAACTCTTAATTAAGCATTGAGGGACAAAAACTAAGGTGAGGGCCCAAAATGTGGACTTAATTGTAAGGGAGTATAATTTAGGATGCTACATTTAGCCCCCACTTTAGAAGGAGTATGAGCTTACGCAAATACTCATGGTAATATAGATGAAAGAGAGATGAAGGATAGGAGGAATGCGGGGAAAAATTGTGAGGAGTATAAGACATCACTAATTTTGAGGATTAAAGCCCCCAATCTTAGGATCTTAACTCACTCAAACATATGTAAGGGCACACAAAAAGAAGAAAAAAATAAAAAGACAAACAAAGACAAAAAGACAAACAAAGGCAAAGAGACAAAAATGACACACAACACACAAAAGCTAAGAACCAAAACAAGACCTCAAGTCAACTAGCCGAAGAGACCTTGATATCAAAATTTCTCAACCACTAATATCATTCTTAAAAAATGCCATCTCACTCACACAAGTGATCACATAAAAGAGAAAAAGAACGCATCATCCATGAAGTATTAATAGAAAAGATATGAGTTCATGAGAAAAAGGAAAGAGAGAACATAGATACACAATAGATGTGTTTTCTAGATGATCCATGAGAAGAATGATGAGAAAGGACATGGATACCTTACCCCTAGATATTATTATCTTGGTGATCCATGTTAGGAAGGAGAATAGGAATAGTCTAGTTGTTTTTAGCTAGTTCCAATTATCCTCATGCATGTGTGCAAGTGATGTTTGGTTTCAAGTATATAGTGTTGGCATTATGGATGAATTTATTATGTGTTGCATTGATGTTTTTACATTGATGTCAACACTAGTTGTTATGGTTAGTTACCGATAGATAGGTTTTGGTTACCGGTAGAAGATCTAGTGTTACCGACAGAAGAGACCATCTGTTGGACACTTCCGACATGTTTGGATCAATGGAGTATGTTTGATTTCATGTGTTACATGTTCCTTGAGCATGTTTTGGTCAGTTGGTATTGACTTGGTAATCGGATGCTATCATACAGTCTTGTAAACCCTTACCGACATTGGTTTAAGGTTTAACCAACAGAGCTCTCACTGAGAAATCCCTATAGGATGTATAGTGGTGTTGTTGCGGCTTCTAGATGGATTTCAGGATGTTGAAGATGTTATTTGATCGTGCTTCTACTACTTGAAGACATTGCTTTGGCGTGGTTGACCCAGAATAGGTCCAATGCCTATCTAGGTTATGGACTGATATCATGTTAATGTGTACTCTACACGTTACCAAGATGTTTCAAGATGATTTATGGATTGGTTATTGTTGTTTTGGTCTTAAGATGACATGGCATATCATTGTAATATGGATTTATGTAATGATCTTATTGTAATATCTTTTAGGTGGCTGACCTTATTGGTTTAGCCCTTAGGGTTGGTATAAAATGATGTAAGATCTCATTGTAGATCGTGGTACGGGAATGGAAAAGTTTGTGGTCATGGAATGTAATATCATATATGAAGTAGATTTGGTTGATCATAGGTGATCGAATTGGGATTATGGAAGAGGTAAAAGGCCTTCGGTATTGAGCTTAACCGGGATTGTAATCAGGCATGGTAGATGCTATCTCTTGCAGTTCATTATTATAGATTGTTGTCCATATACCTTGAGGTGGTTTTAACCTTTGTAGTCAGTGAGACTCTTTTATAATGAGCAGTACACTCTAGGCAGTGTGCCTTCCTGCATGTGCAGGCCCCTCATTGTAACACATACTTTCTGCAGAAGTATCATCTGATTGTGGGTAGGCTTCCCACCGTGGTTTTTCCCTTTCCGATTTTTGTCCACATACAAATCATGGTTTTATGTGGTATGGTTTCTTTCCATTGATTATCTATTTAATTGTTAAGTCGCATTGTTTACCGGTACTTAATCTGGTTTAAGGTTAATAAGTGGATTAAATATTATAATTTCTTAACAACTTATTCACCCCCCCCCCTCTCAGTTGTTCACCGTTTATCCTAACAATTGGTATCAAAGCTTTGTTCCTCTTTTGCAAAATCTTAACCGCTTGAGGTAGATCCTATGACAGCTAACACTTCAAATCCACCGACAACTATTTTCAGAAGAGAAATCCCTAAGATTGATGGAACAAATTATGGGATATGGAAAATTTAAATGGAGAGTCATCTTAGATATCTTGGAAAGGATATTTGGGAGATCACTGATAAAGGATATACACATTATGATCTGGCATCTGGCAATCCTGCTCCTGCAGACTTGGATAAGAATATTGAAAATGATTGTAGAGCTAGAGAAGCCCTCTTGTGTGCACTTACTGATCAGCAAATCATGAGATTAACAGATAAATCATCGACAAAGGTTATGTGGGATAAATTGTAAACTCTGAATGAAGGTGATCCTACTGTCAAAATTGCTAAACTTGATGGTTACTAGGTAAGATATGAAAACTTGAAGATGGAAGATAATGAAATAATTATTGTGTTTATGGAAAGAGTAAATGAGATTGTTATGGGAATTCAATATTGTGGAGGATTTTTGAGTGAAGATGAAATAGTTTCCAAAGTCTTGAGAGACCTTCCACTAGCTTACAAGATGAAGGCAACTACAATTAATGAGTTGAGAACAATGGCAAACTCTTCAATTAACAGAGACATTCTGATTGGGAAATTATCTACTTTTGAGCTTGAAGAATTTGGATCTTCTGGAGCTGTAAAATTTGAACCTTCCTTTCATGCATCATCATCATCATCATCCACTGGCAAAAGTGATTGGAAAGTCTTATATGCATAAGAATTGGAAGACATGAGGAAAGAAGATGAAGAATTTGAGCAACTTGAATCCTTATTTGCTAGAAGAGTACCTAAAGGTCCGACGGGAAGTAAGTATGAAGGAAAAGAACCTTTTAAATGTTTTGCATGTAATAAGATTGGTCATTTGCTTCTATATGTCCCAAAAGGAATGCAAGGTTTGAGGAAAGAGTTAAGAAATCATTTAAGCCTAACTAGAACATATATAGATTCAAGAAAAGTAAACAATGCTACATAGCTGATGAGGAAGGAGTAACTGGTGACTCTGGAGATGAACCGACAGAAGACTTTTCTAGTGGATCCGACAATGGAAAGGAATGGGTGTTCTATGCTTTAAAAGAAGATGAACCGAAACCGGGTATCAAAAATGAAGAAAAGGCCCTAGCAGCAATAGTTGAAGATATGGATGAATGGGTAATTGATAGTGGATGCTCACATCATATGAGTGGTGATAAAAGAAAATTTATGTCCCTGCAAGAATACAATGGCAGTCAAGTTAGATTTGGAGATGACAAAGCATGTATGATCAGAGGTAGAGGTATTATTTCTTTGGATGACAAGCATAATACTGATAATGTCTATTATGTAGAAGGTTTAAAGCATAATATTTTGAGTGTTGGTCAATTGGTGGACAAGGGTTTCCAACTTCAGTTTAAAGATAGAAAATGCAAAATCATTAACAATACTAGTTTGGAGATTGCAACCGGTATTCAGACTGGAGGTAATATCTTTCACTTGAACACTGGTAATAAGACATATTTGATTGCTCATATTGATCAGAGTTGGTTATGGCATAAGAGGTTGTGTCATGTTAATTTTGATTGTATTGTTAAGATTAGTTCAACTAAGGTAGTTAGAGATATACCTAAGATTATGAAGCCTCATTTTCTGGTATGTAAGGAATGTCAAATGGGAAAGCAAGATAGAACTTCTTTTAAGAGCATACATGATAAATATAGTGATGTACTTAATTTGATTCACACTGACTTATGTGGTCCAACAAGGACTAGAAGCTTTCAAGGTGATAGGTATTTCATGTTGATTATTGATGACTACTCTAGGATGATGTGGGTGACTTTTCTTAAGGAGAAGTCTAAAGCCTTTGAGAAATTCAAGATCTTTAAAGCAAAAGTTGAAACAGAAACTGGATTGAAAATCAAATGTCTAAGATCAAATCAAGGCAGTGAGTTCACCTCATGAAATTAACAGTTATTGTGAGACAAATGGTATTAGGAGATAGTTATGTGCACCTCGAACTCCTCAGCAGATTGTAGTAGTGGAAAGAAAGAATAGAACCATTTTGGATGAAACAAGATCTATGATGATGGAAGCTAAATTGTCTCATATCTACTAGAGAGAAGCAATGAGTACAACAGTCTACACATTCAACATAGTTAACATCAAAGGTGAAACCGGTAAGGCTCCTTATGAATTATGGTTTGGACATACACCTATTGTTAAATATTTCATAATTTTTGGAAGTAAATGATATATCAAAAGAGACGATTCAATTGGGAAGTTTGATCCTAGATGTGATGAAGGGATATTTCTTGGTTATTCAATTCAAAGCAAAGCATATAGATGTTATAACAAAAGATTACATAAAATTGTGGAAAGTGCTAATGTGAAAGTGGATGAGCAGTATAGAAATCAATCTATATCATATGACAGGGAACCGATAGTAGAAATGATCATAATTGAACTGGCAATGCCTCAACCGATACAAGAAACTGAGACGGTTACATCGGCACAATCAGAAAATTCAACTGTGATTGATGATCAGAATAGTGAACCTGAACTTCAGAAGACACCAAGGTATGTAAGATTAAATCATTCTGAAGATCAAATTATTGGAGATAGGAACAAGGGAGTTATGACAAGAAGAATACTGGCAAAGGAAGAGGTATGTCTTATTTCTCAAGTTGCACCGGCAACTATTATTGAAGCTTGTAAGGATAAACATTGGTTAAAAGCTATGGAAGATGAATTAGATCAGATAGAGAAGAACGAAACTTGGACTTTAGTTCCTCAGCCTAAAAATAAGAATGTTATTGGAACTAAATGTGTTTTAGGAATAAACTGAATGAGGATGGTCAAGTTGAAAGAAACAAGGCTAGATTGGTTTGTAAAGGGTATTCTCAAATGGAAGGAATTGATTATGGTGAGACATTTGCACCTGTAGCTAGAATTGAAGTTGTTAGACTATTTCTTGCCTATGCAACTTATAAGAACTATAAGGTTTATCAAATCGATGTTAAATGTGCATTTTTGAATGGTGAACTTGAGGAAGAAGTATACATTGAGCAACTTGATGGATTTTCACTGACGGATGATAAAAATACGGTTTGCAGATTGAAGAAAGCTTTGTATGGATTGAAACAGGCTCCTAGAGCTTGGTATGCAAGGTTGAATAAATATCTTTTGAAGCTTGGTTTTACTAAAGGCAGTGCTGATAGTAATTTATATTATAAGATCACTGATGATGATATTTTGATTATTGAAGTATTTTTTGATGATATCATTTTTGGAGGAGAAGATAAATTGTGCATGGAATTTGCTAACAATATGAAGAATGAATTTGAAATGTCTGTGATTGGTGAGATGAGATTTTTCTTAGGTTTGCAGATTACTCAAACTGACAAAGGCATTTTTATCTATCAAACTAAGTATATGAGGGAATTGTTGAAGAAGTTTGGTATGGATAATTCCAAACCGGTAAGTACTCCTATGGTGACAAGTGAGAAATTATCTATCAAGGATACTTCTACACTGGTAAATCCGACAAGGTATAAGTCTATGATTGGTGGTATGTTATATTTGACTCAGACTAGACCAGATATTTATAATGTAGTAAGTATTGTTTCAAGATATCAAATTAATCCTAAAGAAAATCATGAATGTGCAGTAAAAAGGATATTCTGGTATTTGCAAGGAACAGCAAAATATGGTTTATGGTATTCTAAAAATGATGATTTCACTTTATGTGCATATATTGACTCAGATTGGGAAGGAGATACTGATGACATGAAGAGCACTTTTGGTGGAGCTTTCTTTCTTGGAAAGAAACTAGTTTCATGGATCAGCAAAAAATAGTCATGCATTTCTTTATCTACTGCAGAAGTTGAATATGTTGCAGCAGCAACTAAATGCACTCAATTCTTGTGGATGAAGCAAATGTTGAAGGATATCAGGGTAAATTGTAGTGAACCGGTAGTTATCTACTGTGATAACTCTGCATCTATTGACATGTCTAAAAATCCAATATTTCACTCTAAGATTAAGCATATATCTATAAAGTATAACTTTCTGAAGGACAAGGTAGAAGGAAATGAAGTCAAATTGGTTTATCTGAACACTAAAGAACAGATTGTAGATATATTCACTAAACCGTTGTCTAAGGAATCATTTGAGTATTTGAGAGACAGGTTAGGGGTTTCTGCCCCTCTGACAGAGACTTGATTGATGCAATTTGTCATCAGCCCGGCATGCATTATCAGAGATATTATTCATTCCGGCACTGATTAGTAGTGCTACTACTCAGGGGGAGTAGTTAGCTTTGAGATTCAGAGGTTTACATTATTGCTTTGATATTTTTGTCAAATTTTTGGCATTGATGTCAAAGGGGGAGTGATAGTGATGTGAAAAATAAATTCAGAGATATCATTCATAGGGGGAAAGTTACTGATATTCAGAAGATTGTTGGTTGTCTTCCATAGGGGGATACTTGTTTGAGATTTCTTGGTACTTAGATGTTTTCCACATCTAGTCTTGCCATCAATACCAAAGGGGGAGATTGTTGGCATTATGGATAAATTGATTATGTGTTGCATTGATGTTTTGTCATCGATGTCAACACTAGTTGTTATGGCTAGTTACTGGCATACAGATTTTGGTTATCGGTAGAAGATCTAGTGTTACCGGCAGAAGAGACCATCTGTTGGACACTTCTGGCATGTTTGGATGAATGGAGTATATTTGATTTAATGTGTTACATGTTCCTTGAGCATGTTTTGGTTAGTTGGTACTGACTTGGTAATCGGATGCTATCATAAACTCTTGTAAACCCTTACCGACATTGGTTTAAGGTTTAACCGATAGAGCTTTCACTGAGGAATCTTGATAGGATGCATAAGTGGTGTTGGTGTGGCTTCTAGATGGATTTCAGGATGTTGAAGATGTTCTTTGATCGTGCTTCTACTACTTGAAGACATTGCTTTGGCGTGGTGGACCCAGAATAGGTCCAATGCCTATCTAGGTTATGGACTGGTATCATGTTAACGTGTACTCTACATGTTACCGGGATGTTTCGGGATGATTTATGGATTGGTTATTGTTGTTTTGGTCTTAAGCTAACATGGCATCATTGTAATATGGATTTATGTAATGATCTTATTGTAATATCTTTTAGGTGGCTGACCTAATTGGTTTAGGTCTTAGGGCTGGTATAAAATGATGTAAGATCTCATTGTAGATCGTGGTATGGGAATGGAATAAGTTCGTGATCATCGAATTTAATATCATATCCAAAGGAGATTTGGTCGATCTTAGGTGATCGAATTGGGATTATGGAAGAGGTCAAAGGCCTCTAGTATTGAGCTTAAATGGGACTGTAATCAGACATGGTAGATGTTATCTCTAGCAATTCATTATTCTGGATTGTTGTCCATATATATTGAGGTGGTTTTAACCTATGTAGTCAGTGAGACTCTTTTGTAATGAGAACTACACTGTAGGCAATGTGCCTTCCTGCTTGTGCAGGTCCCTCATTGTAACACATACTTTCTGCAAAAGTATCATCTAACTGTGGGTAGGCTTCCCACTGTGGTTTTTCTCTTTCCGGGTTTTCTACTTACAAATCATGGTGTTATGTGGTATGGTTGCTTTGCATTGATTATCTGTTTAATTGTTAAGTTACATTGCTTATCGGTATTTGTTTCTGGTTTACCGATACTTAATCTGGTTTAAGGTTAATAAGTGGATTAAATGTTATAATCTGTTAACAACTGATTCACCCCCCCTCTCAGTTGTTCACCGGTTACCCTAACATATAGCACCCTATATCAAGTGTGCATCAACCTATTTAAGACATGTAAAGTAAATGAAAATTCCAAGTGGTGACTATTTGTAAATGGCAAGGGGTGAATGTCTAACTTCGGGAACATCTCACTCTAAGAATTTTCTCTAGTTCTAAGACTGCGCAATCCCAATTGAAATATATACATGTCTAGTTTCGAGGACATCTTGTGTAAGAGTTTATTTACTTTGGTTTCGGTGATGTATAACCCCACTCTAGACATATATCAATGCTTCATTTGGATTTGGGTGTGAAGAAGCTCGCTCTAATAGTTTTTTTTAACTCTAGTTTCAAGGATGAACACTCCATTTAAGACATACCAAGATATGGTAAAAAGGGATGATATGGGTGCCCCCCTTAAGATTTCAACATAGCCCTATGTTGATGTATTAAGGAAGCAAAAAAAAAGGATACCTTCCTTCAACACCAACGAGATATCCTTTAGGCAACAATTTCATAAATCCAATATAAAGACAAAATACTCTTCAAGAAAGGATAAGATAGTTGAAAAGGAGATATCTTGCAACAAGTGTACAAAGATCCTTGGAGGAGAAGAGATCTTTTCTCGAAATACATCTACCTCCGAGAGGAGTTTCTTGAACAAACATAACATATAGAAGGAAAGGAGAACAAGAATGCATATCTTCCCCCTATTGCTAGGTTAAAGAGATTCTTGATAAAGGATGACAAACTTTTCACCCAATGTGAGGGGTAATTTTATAATAGATATACATTGCCAAATGAAGAAGAGGTTGTAGCCAAGGAATTACACCTCTTGCATACGATAGAATCCTTGAGAAAAAAACACCTTCACACAAGTAAAGACATCAAATCATGAGCAAACACCACTCACAAAGGAAAAGTAGATCCTTATGAAGGAGAGAAAGAGATCATTGCCCCCCAAGTGTAAGGGAAATGAGAAGAATTACACAACCTCTAAGGAGAGATTAAACATAAGGAAATTAACAATATACTTATATGAATAAATATCCAATGCAAGAAATGACATCAATATATGTAAAATGCAATTGTAAAGAAGACGTAATCTTCAAAGAATGAGAGAGAGGGAAAGAAAGAAAGATCACAGATTTCCCCTAAGGATGGATTTGTCATAAGAGACATACCATTCCATGCAAGAAAGGATATAAACATATGAAAAATGCAATCCCTAAAGGGATTAGTGATACTTTAGATAGAAAGAGAGAGGGAAAAAGCCATCTTTGCACCCCCAAGCAAGGAGACAAGGATAGATTAGTGGAACTTGAATCAAGCATTTCCTTAGGAAAGATTATTCATAAGAGGCGTGTCATTTCAAAAAAAGAATAATTCCTAACAAGGGACACACATGTGTATTCGCATGAAGGATTACTCTATGCAAGAAATGACATCAAGTTATAAAGAATGCAATTCATAAAGGAAATGGTGAAACTTTAAAGATAAGAGATAAGATAGAGGTAAAAGATAATCATGTTGCTACCCCAAGATATTTGAAGTTGAAAAAGCACCACCTCTAATGACAAAGAGCCCCCAATTAAGTGAACTACTTGTGTCATAGGGTGAGGAGAAACATGAGGGTGAAGGGAGTTATAATGCACTGCTTTTTAACCAAGAAAGAGAGCAAGATCTGTTGAAAGACATATACGCGCAAGATCGTATTGTTCTTGAACAAATTCTTTAAATACTTTACCCTTTCCAAGAGAATGAGAAATACCATGATAAAAAATACAATATCTGCCTCCTCCTTTATGCTTAGTGCTAAACTTTACAAAAGGAAAAACAACCTTCTTGTCATACTTCAATTTTTAAAAGAATATAGTAGCTAATTGTTCTTGATCATCAATAGGTGTAAGCTTATTATTTTGAGCTATAGGATTAGGATTGTTAGGATAAAAAGGTTTGTCATAAATAATTTTAACTTTGCCACTATCAATAAGTCCTTTCATTGCATTTTGAAAATCGGGAGAATCATTAGCATGATGACCATGAGTTTGATGAAATGAACAAAAAGGCATTTTTGAAGAAGTACTTTTACGGGAACGAATGGATTATTGTCTTGCAAGATGGTCTTTGAAATATTAACCCTAAGGAGGTCATCCAGGGAAGATCTTTTATCATTTCCTAGGCCTTCTGTGGCAATTTGTGTAGGAGGGTTTATAGGGACTCGAATTCCTTGTTCAAATTTTCCAAGTCCCCATCCTCGAAAACCTTGTTTTGATATCATGTTAAATCCACTCCTATAAGAATATTTTAATTGATAAGGCAGAGGAACATTGTAATAAATATCTTCCAAGTTTGTAGTTTAAGGATGTTTAGAAGGAATGAAGGGATTAGTAGATGAAGATGAAATATCTTGTGAAGGAAGATTTTTTTATTTTCTTTCATCATACATATCCTCTTTGGTAGATTGGGAAGAAAGATCCTTATCATCTAAGGCCTCATATTTACTTAATTTTGTATGGGGAGAGAGATCATGAATGAAATGCATAACATCATCTTCTCTAGAAATGCTTTGATGATTAAGATAGGCTCTAGGAGAATAAAGAGGATCTAGAGTGATGGAAACACCAATATTTTGACCTTGCAGGCCCCCTTACACAAGGGTATGTGTATGAGAAGAAGATGGGGCCATTTTTCTCAATATTCAATTGCATATTGCCAAGCTTGCTATTAAAACCTGGGTAGAAGACAAATAAAGATTAACTTCGTCAGATTTTTACAAACCGGTTTTAAGCTATTCAAGAATATAATGAACAACATGCAAAAAACTTGTGAATTAAACTTACTATTTCCATATTGGTGATATGAAGATCGGAAAACATCTTTATCTCTTCCAATACAATTTTTCTTTTAGTCTTTGAAAAAGAGAATCAATCATGGCATCCATAATTCCGAAGCACTTTGCACTCCAAGATTTGGAATAACACAAAACCCAAAAGCATTACCCATTCCCATTCCCACATCCCACAATATATTATCCTCCACTGTTGTTGTATCTTCTTTATCACTGGGAGAAACAGGATTATGATGACTTCCCGAGCATGAAATCTTGTTTTGCAGGCCACATAGACCTAAATTGTTGGAGAATGATGAGGAATCAAATGTTATCAATTGTCTTCCCTGTGGTATCATTCCTGATAGATTATTATAAGACACATTAAAGTAATTCAAAGATGTGAATTGTTGGAGTTTAGCTGGAAACGTTCCAGACAATTCTTTTTTTGACAGATCAAGTGATTCTAGTTGTACCATGCTTCCCAATGAATTTGGAATCTCTCCATTAAAATGAATTCTTGAAAAATTGAGAATAATCAATCCTTTGAGAGATTCAGTATGCCAAGGTATTTTACTTGATAAATTGTTGTTTGATAATTGAAGAGATTTCACTAATCCCAATATTTTTGCATACTCTATAACTTGTCCTTTGTTCGCAATGATCATTTGATTTGTATATGTTACACCTATGGAAGCTTGATATTCAAGAGTTTTTGTGCTTTCTGTCTGATTTGCCATTTCAGTTAAGCTCATAAAGTCAATAGGAATAATGCCTGAAAATTTGTTGCTTGACAAATCCAAGATCTGAAGATTTAACAAGTTTGAGAATTCCAAGGGTATCTTGCCCACAAATTTGTTAGATTTAAGTACTAATATGCCAAGACTTTGAAAACTTTCAATCCAAGTAGAAAGGCCTCCATGAATATTGTTATTTCTCAAATCTAAGATTTCCAAAGAGCCACAATTTGCAAGGGATGATGGCATGTTCCCTTTTAGCCTATTGAGACCTAGTTTCAATGTATCTAGAGAAGTCACATTTGCAAATATATTTGGAATTGTGCCCTTGAGATCATTCTTTTCTAGATTTAACACAAAGAGCTTGGAGCATTGACCTAAGTTGGAAGGAATCTTACCACTAAGCTTATTATTTGACAATTCTAATACTTGCAAATTACTTGCCTCACAGGTAGAATTTGGAATGACACCACTCAGATTGTTTTTGGCTAGAGATAAAAAAACTAAGGCCATGTCCATTTTTGCCAATTTCTATTCGAATGGGTCCATCAAACGAATTACTTGATTGATCCAACAATGCTACATTTTGTAGATGGAGGGGAATATTTCCTTGTAACTTATTATCATACAAATCAATGATTGTGCTTTGCTCAAAATTGCGCTCGAATCCAAGCATCTTGATGGGTAAGTTACCTACAAACTGGTTAGAAGAGAGGTTAAGATAAGAAAGTGGCATAGAATCCCATAGCCAATCATGAATATTTTCACTAAGAGAGTTTTGAGACAAATCTAATGAGCCTAAGGAAAATTGAGTTGAAATGAAAGTTGGAAAACCCCCTTATATATTACAAGAACCTAATTCTAAGGCTTCAAGTTCAAAATTGGGAATATAAGTAGCATTGACCTATATAGTCAACTTATTGCTTGAGAGGTGCAATTTTAGAATATTGGGGCTCTTATCTAGAAAAGAAAGTGTGTAGGAACCATTCAATTGGTTGTTGCTAAGACTAATATATGTGAGTTTAGGGAGGCTACCCATAAAAGTTGGGATTGTACCATTCGAAGAGTTATAACTCAGTTCAAGATATGTTAGCTCTGATAACCTACCCAAAGATGTTGGAATAGTACCACTAAAAGAGTTAGAACCCAAGTAAAGATATGTGAGCTTAGATAGGTTGTCCAAAGACATTGGGATGGTGTCATTCAAAGAGTTTGCTTGTAGGTCAAGATATGTGAGGTTCGACAACTTTCCCAAAAATGTTGGGATGCTGCCACTCAAAGAGTTAGAACTTGGGCCAAGTAATTTGAGATTTGACAACTCACCCAAACAAATTGGGGTGTTTCCAGTCAAAGAGTTCTTATATAAGTATAGATGTGTGAGTTTCAACGGCTTACCCAAAGATATTGGGATGGTGCCACTCAAAGAGTCCATCCTTAGGTCAAGTTGTGTGAGCTTTGATAACTTACCAAAAGAGGTTGGGATGGTGCCACTCAAAGAACTAAAGCTCAAGTCAAGATGTGTGAGCTTTGAAAACTTACCCAAAGATGTTGGGATGGCTCGAGTCAAAGAATTAAATCTCAAATCAAGATATTTTAAGTTGGACATGTTACCAATCTCTCTTGGAATCTGACCAATAATGTTAGAGAAGTACAAGGTCAAATACCTCAGATTGCTGAGCTTGTGAAACTGCGAAGGGATGGCAAGAGGAGGGAAGAAGGGCTCTTCCTTCAAATAACTTGCTTGAAACTTATTCTACCGGGCAAACTTCTTCCATTGATAGCGTGGTTTAGAAAATTAAATCGAATCAGAGGATTTGTGCTTTTCTTTTTCCACGTGAAGTGTGAGACTCAGCCGTCTTTGTGGGAATTCAATACCCCTCGCGCGTAGAATTTTAAGTTTGAACACAGTAAACGCGGCTAATTTTCCAAAGTCGAGTGTGTTAAAGTTGAAAGGACTTGTAAAATTGATGATTCCAAGTCTTCCACCCGTGCCTATCAACCCGCTTTTTCTTTCATGGAAACTCAATACAACAATAGTGGCCTAAGCTCTTTTCACAGTTCTCAATCGCCCACTATGGTATTAGTTTTTATAGTCGTCGAGTATGACAGAAACGCTTATTGTGTTGATAAGTTGCAAAGGCCAGTCTTGTCTCAAAATGGAAGCAGCGTCGTCGTATATGTTGAAGTTGGAAGGACTTGTAAAATCATGATTCCAAGTCTTCCACCTGTGCCTAGCAACATAATGGAAAAGCATTTGGGAGCACGATAGAATGTAGAATAACATTTGGGTGGAAAAAAATAATAATAATGGAAAGAGTAAAAGGATAGGTTGGTTTTAGGTCATGGTCTTATGTCATTGATCGCTGTATCATTATTAAGTATTTCATTGAAAAGATTTGGGACACCCAAGGTAGATAGGCTTTTTTTTCCTTTGTTGATTTCAAAAAAGCACTTGACACTTCCTAGGGAAGCTTTGGAGTAGATGAACAAACTTGGGATTCCAAATGACTATAGAGCAGTTGTTCATAAGCTTTAAAAGCATGTTAGAGCTCAAAATCAAAACTAAAGAGGGTATGATTGAGTGCTCTAATAGAGACATTGGAGGAAACAAGAATGCCATCTATCCCTCATGTTGTTTGGTTTATATCTTGATGAACATGGAGAATGGTTAAACAATACCAATGGAGAGGGTGTCTAATTGGGGGGTTATGTGTTGAAATTGATTTTGTATGTTGATGATCTTATTCTGTAACAACGTAGAGTTACAGAATTGAAAAACCAAGAAAACACATTTTGGTTTGTTATTTGTGTCAGTTATCTTCTATGAGTGTGAGATTTGAGGGAGAACATGTCAAACCACAAGTAGAGACAATTGGAAATAATTCAAAAACTTTAATCACTAGTAGTCTCAAATTCAAATCAATGATCCCCTATAAGATCCTTTTAGCTGAGGCTTGTATGCTCTCAATCAAAGTATCAATGATAACTTGTTTGTTAAGCTTCTTAAAAAATGTTGAAAACAAGGATAAGCATCCCTACCTGGAAATGGTTGTAAAGGAGAAATTTTAGACTACATAAAGGTGACTTGGAAAATAATTTTAATGTTATCTTATTCATCAAATAGCAATTCAATGAATTATACGATGATAAAACATGACCATTGTCACATACTAGAATATAAAGGTGCTCCAAACCTTGCGATAATATTATGCTTTGGAAACTTGATTATCATCTTGATGGTATATTTTTTTAGCATTTGAGCTTCTCTCTATCTAATGTAGTAACTCATAGCTAAAAGAATGAATGTGTGTCTAATTGAGAAGCTTGAGTTGATGACCCTTATGAAGTCCAATCCCCATTAAGATAATAAATGAGCTTTAGATAGTAGTTTTTAAAATATCATTGGGGTTTGTTCTTTGTTTGGTATAGCTTGACAAATGTGACAATTCTAAATATGTATATGTACATCCCTGAAATCAATAGGCCAATAGTCCTTCCTAAAAAATTGAAGTGATATTGAGTTTTTGGAGTCATGGCATGTGCCAACTTTTCTTGGAATTTCATTAACAAAATTCCACTTCTTGGCCATCTAAGCATCTCAAATACATTCCCTCATTTGTTTTCTTATGTAATGCACTAACTCTTATCATATAGTCAGCTGGTTTCATTCCCAAAGCTCTTATTTTCAATGGATTCATATTATCTAGATATTTATAGTGTAGTAGGTATGACACACTAACCTTGTACTAGCCATATTAAATATAAGTATTGAACCATATATTGCTAGTGTACAATACAAAGATTAATTTTCTTTATCATTTTACTCAAACTCTACCCCAAACTATTCTCATTAAGATAAATTTCTATGTCAAAATTATGTAACAAAGTAGCCCACTTACCTCTCCTTTTACCCAATTAATTTTGCATCAACATGTCATTCACAACAAGATTAGGGTCTACTACAACTACATCACTCCACCTATATAATGATAAAATTTCCTAATTGCTTTGACTAAAAAAAATGTTTGTTTATCCATCACCAAATACCTATTCATCACATTGTGAAATAGGAAACTCATAAAATAAATGGGCGTTTCATCACCAAAATCTTTATTCCAAGTAAGTGTTGTAGCTATTGAGTGTTCTAGGGTAAAGGAATAAACGAGGAAAGGTTGTTTGTAGTTAGGGATAATAAATATGGAAGTATTAACAATAGCTTACTTGATTTCTTTGAAAACCTTCCTTTCTTTTGGAGTTCATTCTATATTAGCACTATTTTGACATTGCATTATCAAGCCTAATAATTTTAGAAGAAACATTTCACCTCCTTGATAATATTGGAGTAAAATTTTAAAAATGTCTTCCATCCTTTCAAAGCCTACTAATATCCTTTTCTTCTAAACTCAAATTACCAAGCTTCCATAGGAAGTTATTATAAATTTCAGTGGTATTTGTGCACCAATTATGAAGACAATGAAATGAAATTAAAGATAATTTTTTTGGACAGTTGCAGTAGGGAGGTGTTTTAATATTTTGAAGGTAAAGGTGTTGGAGTAACCCATGTTAGCACTTCTTGACTTTGGAAATGTGTTCCAATTTTATTGTTATACAAGTGGGATAGCGATAGCGGGACTTTTTATTCATGAGGGTAAACCAATATCTTACTTCAGTGAAAAGGTAAATGAGGCAAAGAGAAAGTACTTCATATATGATCAAGAGTAAACCAATCATCATGCATAAAATTCATCAATAGCCAAGGTACGTTGAGTAAAAAACATGTGAGGTGGGTTGAGTTTCTACAAATTATGCTTTTTTTTGAATCACCAAAGTGGCAAATCAAATAGAGTTGTTGATGTTTTCTATTGAATGAGTTGAGAGTAAGTGTTGCTAGTTTTGATTGTATGAGAGAGTTGTATGAAGAGCATGTGGATTTTAAAGAAGCTTGGGCATTGTGTAAGTGTCCAATTGAGACTGATAGAACTCTATGGCTAGAGTATTTTATACAAGAAAATTCGATATTCAAAGGGAAGAGGTTGTGCATACCTCAAGGTTCAATGAGGTAAAATTCGATGAAGGAGAAACATAGTTGGGGTTTGAGTGGACATTTTGGAGTGCAAAAGACATTAGCACAACTGAATGAGAATTACTATTGGGCGGGGATGAGTGTAGATGTAAAAATAATGGTGCAAGGTTGCCACATATGTCAACATGCCAAGGGAGTGAAGCAAAACACCAGATTATATCAATCATTATCAATATCGGATAGACCATGGGAATGTATTAGCATGGATTTTGTTTTGGGGCTGCCAAGAACAGAAAGAGGTAACGATTCTATTTATTTTCTAGTGGATAGATTTTTTAAAATGGGTCATTTTACGCCATGTCACAAGTGTAGTGATGCTTCCCATATAGCTACATAGTTTTTCAAAGAGATAGTTCAGTTTCAGGGCTTGCCAAAAAGTATTATTTTAGATTGGGACACAAAATTTGTTGTTCATTTTTTGGTGTGACTTGTGGTAGAATATGGGAACAAAATTGGGTTTTAGTTCAACCTACCATCCTTAAACCAATGGTCAAAATGAAGTTGTGAAGCACTACATGGTAAGAGAGAACAAAAAGAAGGCAATAAAGAAATAAAAAGTGTGTGGGAAGGAAGGTGAGAAAGTGTGTGAAATCAAATAAGAAGAGAATGTGAAAAGATAGGAAAGATCAAAGAAGAGATAAGAGATTGATAACTATTGCGTGAGGAAGTGTAAGGTAGATAAAGTAGGAAATGGAAAGAAGCTTGCACAATAGGGGTTGCATAGAAATTGCATCTTGAAGCTAGAAGTTGGAATGACTGAAATAGAGCATAAAATACTAGTTTAACATAGCAACTAAGAGTAAAAGAAGAGTAGAGATTTGTCTTGAAATTTGTAATTAGTTCTTGGCGATTCCAATAAAGCCTAAAGATTTTCCTCTTTTATAAATTGTATAGTTTTTTATTGATAATTGATTTGCATAGTAAGTTGAACTACTTCACATGTTTACCTAGTGAAGACCTATTTCCCCTACTAAATTATGTGTTCTCCAATCAAAAAATTTCTATCAAGGTAAACTTTACATGTTTCTATCGTGATAAACTTTGCATGTTCGAAGAGGCAACTTTGCATGAAGTGGTGAGCTCATCAAGTTTTTTGAACATATTCAATTATCTAAAAAAAAATTGAGTATCTCTTTAGTTCATCCTCCAATATGATCATTTTAGATACACCTATTATGTCATGCATGACATACATTCCCAATCACCATATGTTCACAAATTATCCAATACTAATCATTTTGAAAGGTCCAAATTTATGTGAAACATTCAAACTACAACCCACCAAAAATCTTTCTTACGAATAGTTAGTCAAATCAACTTTTACTAAACTATTGTTAGTCTTGTACAACTACCTTTATCTTTTTCTAAGTCTTCCCTTACTTCGGAGATAATCCCCATTCAGTTAGAATAAATCTTCCCTTAATAGGTTTTTTTTTTTTTTTTATAAAAAAGGATAATACGTACGTGGATAACATTGAAAAATATCCTTTACAATACTCAATGGGAGGACTAGTATCTTTTTTCTAAGTCTTATGTTGGGTCTACTGATGGTTTCCATGCATGATCCTTACTGATTGGTCATTCTCTTGATGGACCCAAAGATAGTATCATTTGGACTATTGTTTGTCGCAGGCGGAAGGGGAAGTCCTCCCCACCCCCCAAGGCTTGGGTGTCCATACCCCTCCTTGAGTTGGGTCTGAGTTGTAGAAGGCTGAAAAGTTGGCAAACCATCAACCCCAACATGAACTGCTAGGTTGAAGTCAATTGAGGCCATTTAAAGTACTTAAAAAATCTCACAATAAATTACACAACTGTTGGGTAATTATGGAACTATTAACTTGTTGGATTAGATATTTTTGTATCAAGTTTTCTCCAAAATAATGAGTTATTAGGTTTAAAATCCCCTTTTCATCCATTCTTGTATTGTTGATTCTTGTTTCTTCTTGTCCATTTGATTACTAGAATGTTGTAATAATTCAATTCCACTTTATTAAATATGTAATTGAAGTATGGTCTCAACAAGCATTTAGAAATCAATATTCTTGACATTAGAAAAACAATGTCTATGAACATACATAGACACATAGAAACAATTATATTTTTCTACAAATCATAATAGCAACAATTGTAGACAAGTGTGTAATTAAAATAACACAAAGGAATCATAGTGTCATCAAGACTATTGATTAATAAATTAAAAAACATAGAGTCAAAATATACATTATTTTGAAATCCTTACCACCTAGCATATTTTCATGTTTAAAGGATGAAACATATGTAAGGGGATGGAAAGTTGTACACATAAAACTCTAAGTACAATTAGAGGAAAGAAATCTTGAATATATAGCCAACTTTGCATTCTTCTCTTTCTTACTTTTAGACAGACAAAAAGCCACCACAAAGCATGTGACTAACAAATACTGAAAGAGTCACAACATGAGCTTAACTATGCAAGCTTCTATCATAGCTAATTTCAAGGAGCAAAAGGAATTTTCCTCCTGATGCTTTTGGAAAGGAAAAGGTGGGAAATCATCCTTGTGCAAAAACCCTGAATACAATTGGGATGAAAATCTCATAAATATTGATTGGATTTGAAGGATTGAATTCTCTTCGGCTTACTGTTTTTGCTTTAATGATTTAGCAAGTTCAAATTATCTCCCTTCATTTGAGAAAGTTAAGGAATCCAAAGGATTGAAATATAAGATTGGTCTTCAGCTTTCTGCAACTTATTTGCTCCCCTGGCTCTGGACATAATAAAGGATTTTAGGGAAACTGATACAAATGATCCCAAGTCTAGTTGATCAAATGAAAAAAGACGAACTGTAAATTTAGAAACACATAATTCTAAGTTTGTAATAGAATATAATGATTAAAATTTTGAACGTGCAAGAAAACATACCAAGATTGTGAAGTATATTTATGTTGCCTTGGAATTTCCTCACCCATAAACATTCCTGCTTGGAGTTTCTAGATAGATGAGTAGAAGCATAATGAAGTGGAGGACTGGAAACAATATATTGTGCATATCAAGGCATCCAGAGACACTAGCACTGTAAGGGCTACTCTTTTTCTTCCCTTGAATTTGTTGTACCGTTTGCTGAGATCTTTGTTTCATTTTTTAAATTTTTTTAATTTAGTAACGTATTTTGATAAATCAAATCATCTTTACTTAATGAAAATATTAAAACCCATGCTCCATAGAATTATTGGTGGAATTTGAGCATTTATCAACTGTATTCCAAATTAGCTTTGTGAAAAAAAGTTGTGTATGTACCTTTAACTTTCGAATGCCAACCAAACAATAATTAACATTTGATTAGGGCTAGCACTATCTAATACCTAAAATAGTATATATGGCTATTGTTTAAACATCTTGAGGCTTGATATTGTTAAAATCCAAGAACACTGAGAGGGGGTGGAATCAGTGTTCTGCCAGTATAATCAATTTTAACCTTATTAACAATGTAATTCAGTAACCGGTAAACATAAAATAATATAACATCAAATATAAATGAAGCAACCACAAGAGCATACTCCATTACACAAAGATTTATATGTGGAAAAACTCAAAGAGGAAAAAACATGGTGGGATTGGAGACCCACAATATCTATCCACTGGCCAAATGAATAAATATTACAATAGGGGCATGCACATGCAGGAAGGCCAATAGCCTAGAGCGCACTACTCATCACAAAAAGAGCCTCATTGACTACAAACACCAACTATGGAGTTACAAACAAAATTGTGAACTCTGAAAGTGCATCTGCTATGTTGGATGAGTTCCAATTAAAGCGATGTCTGTACTGATTTTCATTGTGTCCTCCCTTTCCGGCATCTTGCTTCACTTCCCAAACCTCTAAACCAATATCCAAGACTAACTACAGAATATTACATTTGCATTATGTCGATCAAGATCGCTCACACAATATCAGATCACTATATTTCATTCCCTTACTAAAATAGCCTAACCGAACTGACTTAAATACCCTTCCCATACACAAACACAAATTCCTTATGTCGGCTTACAATGATATTATAATTTATTTACATGTCGGCCTAGACAAAAATGAATTTATTAAACTTTGAGATCGATGCCTTTGATCGTTGCCGTGTAGACCTACCAGATCAATCTCCCATGTCGGCCTCATTTACCGGTTCCTAGTTTGTCGTTTTCCCTTGTGCGTTGGTGTCGGTGTCAGTTCCTTGTGTGTCGGATGACTTGAATGTCAGTTTCCAAACAATTAATACCGGTGAGTACCGGTTAAGTGACCAACCCAAAATGGTGTGTGTTGCCATCAATGACAACACAACTAAACCGGATGAGTGTCAATTGCCAACAATCTCCCTCTTTGGCATTCATGGCAATACTCATGTGAAAAATGGATCACTGAAGTGTTGTTCTGGTTCCTTACCAAAAACCCCAAAACTAATCTCAAAAAATATTGGAAGACTGCTCCCCCTGAGCTATACATTACTTCTTATGTCCCAATCATGTTTCACATCAACCTCTCCCCCTTTGACATCAATGCCAAAGACCGGGGCAAAAAAAATAAGAAATGAAATTTTGTACAAACCAAAATGTGATTATCAGATCTAGATATACTTGAAAATATCTAGATAAGCACCCTTAAAAAATCCCATTTATCCCAACTTGTCTTCAATGTTCTCAAAATAGATACAAAACCATTAAGAATATATGCATGAAGCTCTTCTTCTGATAGATTTGTTGGAGTAGGTTTATTCATTAACTCTATGATTTCCCTCTTGTGAAGTAACAGAGTGTTCAACCAGGGACTCACCAAACCTCTTAATTCTCTTGTAGGCCGGATTAGCCTATCCATGTCCTTCTCTAATGCAGAAATCTTAGACTCTGTAATCAAAATCTGACCATCAATGGTACTGGTCAGTGTCTGAGTACCATCAAAACTATTAGCCAAATGCTCTAACCAAGCCTTTTTCGCCTTCAATTTCACCTCAAGGTCCGCAGTAAGTTTTTTGGTGTTAGTACAGGACTTATATATATTGCTACACTCATTTAGAGCCTTATCAATGTTAGATAGTTCCTCAGTTAACCTAGCATTATGAAATGAAATCATGTTGTCACAAGTGACCTTCCAAGCTACATTATACCGCTCAACCAACTGTTAGTTTGATACATGTTGAAGAGTTTTAAAGTCTTTGGAAATATGCCCCGTCAAACCTTTCAGTTTGCCAGATGGGCTTCCAATCTGATCCACCTTATATTCCAATGCAAGGTGCTGCAAAACTGGAATGACCTTCTTATCTTTAGTTCCTTCCTTCCTTAACTTTTGAGCTGCAACATACATCAATTCAAAACTTCTCAGCTACTCAATATTCTTCTATTGCAAATCAACTTGATCGGATGAGTCAAGTGCCAACAATGAAGGACTATCCAAAATCTTCCCAGAGGATTCAACCTTATGACTTGCACTGGTGGCTTTGCCACTTGGTGCAGTAACTTGTTCAACCTTAACCTCTTCAATATGTACATTTGGTGCCAGAGGTTCAATATCCTCAACCTATTTATTTTCTATATCCTAATCAATAACCTCTATATCTAGAATGATTTGTTCTGGTGTATCTCTATATTAGGTACAAGTGGTTCTATCAGAGGAATATCCTCTGATATTTTCTAATCCAAAACCAGTGTATCCATTCCCAATGTGCCTTTCCCCTTATCATCTACCGGGATGTCTAGAGTGTTAGACTTTTGAGGGACTTCCGGTGATGTAAAGAATCTAGGTTTATCTACAAAGAATTTTACCCATGCCTCATGTGTCTCCTTAACTATCTCATTTACTCTACCTACCATGAGACTCACATGCCAGTGTTTACTCTAAAAAATTGTTTTATTTGCAAACTCTAGATACTGTTGCATCTCCTCATCTGTTATGGCTCCACGAATAGTTATCAATTTGTGTACCTTTATGTGTCTATCCTCTTAAACCACAGATAACCTCCTAGCATCTAGTTTATTGTACAAGTTTGTTGGTATCTATTTTTCAATCTCTAAAAGTGCTTTCTTATATATGTCTAAATATAACAAAATTGATTCCTCTATTTCCATTTGCTCCTTATCCTCCATATGTACATAGTAATGTTGTATATTAATCAAAATTCCATCTTTAGTTATTTGATCAATTAACTCAGCAACTGTGAGAGGAGGAATGACTTCAATACTCTTACCAGATTCGAGAACTATATCTACATCTGATTTCTTCTTCTTGTCAGGTCTAGAAGTAGACTCCTTAAGTGGTTTCCTCTTCTCTGAGGGCTTCCTCTCCTTCAAAATTTTCTTTGGGGATACTAGAGGGGTGACCTTAACTTTCTACTTCTTTACTTCCTCAGGCTTCTTCCTTGGTATCCTGATGAAAGTCTTGGGAATCTTTGAGGGCACAACATCAATATCAAAACTAGATGTAACATGGGAAATATAAGTCTTTGGTTTCTTCCTCTTTACTACACCCTTGCCGGTTGTTGTTGCCAGTGAGGCCTGAACTGCTATCGAAGCAGATCCTTCAGCTAGTCTAATAATTTTTTTGATTTCAGAAGACATCTTCTATATAGCTTCCCCAACCTTCTTGATATTTCCTTTCCTTTTCTTCTTACTGAATCCAATTTCAACTTCAATTTCTTTTTTCTTTGCAGTCCCAAAGGCTTTCTCTACTTCATCAATCGGGGGATCAATAAGAGTCTTGGCATACAAGTCCAAGATCTATGCATGTACCTCATATCCCATCTTAGTTATCTAGATCTTCCTTGGTTTCACTGCCTCCATCAATGTTTCATCCTTCTTTACCATAAAATGAACTTCAGTTGAATATTTATCTACAATATGCTTTGGAACCCTTTCTCTCTCCCTCATTGCTTTCTGGAATAATTTGAAATAACCCCATAGAATGGATTCTCTCTCCTTTTTCTAACTCATATTCCTTATAGCATATTTGATTTGTTTTTCTATCAATATATCAAATGCCCATTGGGTCTTACCGGTTGTGGGTAACTCATTTACAAAGAAAAGCATTAAACAGACAACAAGGTTGCCATACTAGAAAATATCCTTTTTCTCACCCTTAATCTTCCCTAAGTTTATTATCAATTCATCACACATCCATTGACATAGATCTAGCTTTTCATCCTCCTTAATCATTTTGTGAGCATAGTAAATGCATTAACTGGAAACACAATTCAACTAGTTTGATTGGGTTACCTTTTAACCGATGATCATGATTGCAAATTGAACTGCTTTGTCTCTGATAGTACTAATTCTCATTGACTGGTTGTCAGATGTTGCACCAGTTAACTTCTCCACCTCATTCTTAGATATCTGCTTCTTTCTAGGGGTCGGAGTGATCTAGGGTAAACCAGTGATCGCATGAATAGCCTCCTTGGTGATCTTGTAAGGTCGGTCAAGCCATATGAATTCCCCATGGACTCGACTCAGCACATACCGGATCATATCGTCTTCGAATTTCGGCATCTCCAAAATGTTTGTGAAACCCTGATCCTTTAGAATTTGAAATTTTGGTTTCATCGACCCATCCTAGTTCAGCAAGGTGCCAATATACATGTTCTTGATCTCAGCATAACCCAAATCCTCCAAATTGTAGTGAATATATGCATGAACATCTTCGACATACAAAACTCCTTCAGGATGCCTAGAAAATGTGCCAACTGAATCATTGACCTTCGCAATATGAGGGCATTTCTTGAAAACATGTGTGGACGGTCCTTGATGTCAACAACAATAGGGGTAGACACACCTACTAGAGTGGAAGATGATCCAGAAGCCATTACAAATAAAAGATAGCTCGAAAACTAATAAAATACCTCACAACCTTCACCGGTGAAAGCTCTTGAAAATTCGCTCTAAATGCACAAGAATTCACTTGAAATGCTTTTGATCACCTTAAATCACCTTGAACTTGCTCTACTTCACTCTGAATGCTATGTGATCAAAAATGAGCCAGCATTTCCCTTTTATTCTGAGAAACCCTAATTTTTCATTGACATTAATGCATGTCGGCATATCATACTGGATTCAAAATCCATTATCTCAGTGCTAGTGAATCTCCAGAATGACTTCTCCAAGATCTGAAACAGGATTCCAAACCACTACTTGGGGCAATATAAGAATCATCATTAATTTTCCTCCCCCTAAGGCTAATGCCTTAGTTACCGGATGAGTTTCTTGCCGGTGCAGGAACATTTTGCTCTATCGGTTGAGGAACCGGAGAATTTACCTCTGTCGATTGATCTTCAGATTTCCTAATCCATTGTTTATCATGAGCCTTCTAGATCTTATCAACCTTTTTCTTTCCTTTCTCATTTGATGTGGCATTCCCTTCTGGTGTATTCTTGCTTCTGCAATATTTAGCAATATGTCCTATTTTGTTGCATGCATAGCAAGTAACATTGTTCTTCTGAATTTCCTTGTTGAGTCCTTGACCATTCTTTGACCTACATTGATTAGCCATATATCCAAAATTTCCACATGCATGACATATCACATTCATTCTACAATCTTTTGTCCTCTGACCATAGTTATTACATTTTGAACACTGACCGGGAACAACATTATTATTCTGATTTGCTCTATTCCTGCAATGACTTTCTCTATGACCAAACTTGTTACAAACAAAGTATCTACCATTAAATTTATATGCATTGGGTTGTCTTACCGGTGATTTTTTATTTCAGTTGTCTGGTGGATTCCCCTGATTTGCAGTACCGGAGATTTCTCCATGCTCAAATCCAAGACCTCTAGAGTCTCTAGTGTCTTTTTGATCCTTCAATAATTCATCAAGCCTTGCAGAACTCACCCTGAACTTTTCTTTGTATTCAATTGTAGCATCTAGATCACTTCTTAGGATTGTCATCATTCTTTCCAACTCTTGCTCATTATTTTGTGATTGCACCAACTCAGTTCTCAACACATCATTCTCATGTGTCAGCCTAATGCATTCCTAAAATCTATCTTTCAGAGATCTGCCAAGATTTTCTTCATTCTTCTTTCAATCTTCAATCTCCTTGACATCCTCATAGTCATGGCTTGCATTTCATTCTTCATGACACCATTCTCCCGACTCATCTTTTGACATTGTTCCTTAAGGGCATCCTTCTCTTCATCATCAGAATTTTGTAAAAGTTCCTTCCTTTTAACTTGAACAGATGACAGTCTCTCCTATAGAATAAGAATGAATTCCTTTGTAGAGTTCAATTCATCTTGCAACTTCAAGTTCTTCATCCTTTTAGCATCATAGTCCTCAAGTTCTACTTCAAGTTGTTTCTCCATACTCATCTCCATGGATTCCGGATTCAGGATCTTCCTTAAGCTATTAGACTTACTCCAAGGCACTAGGCTCTAATACTAATTGTTGGAATCCAAGAACACTGAGAGGGGGAGGAATCAGTGTTATGTCAGTATAATCAATTTTAACCTTATTAATAATGCAATTCAATAACCGGTAAACATAAAAGAATATAACAACAAATAGAAATGAAGCAACCACAAGAGCATACACCATAACACAAAGATTTATATGTGGAAAACCTCAAAGAGGAAAAACCACAGTGGGATTGGAGACCCATAATATCTATCCACTGGCCAAATGAATAATATTACAATAGGGGCCTACACATGCAGGAAGGCCAACAACTTAGAGTGCACTGATCATCACAAAAGGAGCCTCACTAACTACAAACACCAACTATGGAGTTACAAACAAAATTCTAAACTTTAAAAGTGCATCTGTTGTGCTGGATGAGTTCTGGTTAAAGCACTGTTTGTACCGGTTTTCACTATGTCCTCCCTTACCAGTATCTTGCTTCGCTTCCCAAACCTCTAAACAAATATCCAAGACTGACTACAGAATATTGCATTTGCATTATGTCGATCAAGATCGCCCGCACAATATCACATTATTATATTCCATTCTCTTACTAAAATAGCCTAATCGGACTGACTTAAATACCCTTCCCAAACACAAACATAAACGCCTTATGTCATCCTACAATGATATTACAATTTATTTACATGTCGGCCTAGACAAAAATGAATTCATTGAACTTTGAGACCGATGCCTTTGATCGTTGCCGTGTAGACTTGCCGGATCAATCTCCCATGTCGGCCTCATATATTAGTTCCTAGTTTGTCGGTTTCCCTTGTCTGTTGGTGCCGGTGCCAGTTCCTTGTGTGAGGGATGACTTGAATTTCGGTTGCCAAACAATGAATACCGGTGAGTACCGGTTAAGTGACCAACCCAAAATGGTGTGTCTTGCCATCAATGACAACTCAACTAAACCAAATGAGTGCCAATTGCCAACAGATATAAAATGTGGAATTATTCTTACCATTCAAATTAGCTCTGAAAATGCCATGAATTTTGTGCTTTCCCCAAAAAGATTGCATTCTAAGCGGCCCAATGTTAATCATTCATCAAAGCCTTGTTTAATTTTTAACAATATTTACCAATATAAGATATCAAATGCTTACAAAATAGAAAATACACTCACAACAAATTAAAGATGCTACGATTGTCCATTAAAAATGTTTGCAAACAAAGTTCATTATTCTTTAACTAGTTGTATCTTTTCGACTTTCAAGAAAATAGAAAATTATTTGAGAAGACAACCTGATTTGATTTCTTATCAATCAAATGAATGCCTTAAACTAGAATAATTTGGAAAGGATAGCATACATTGCATATTTTTCCTTACACTAAATGATCAATTATAAACTTCCTTGTTAAGAAAGACCTCCCTTCCATCAGTTTAACTTTGGAGTGCCTCAGCTATCATAAAACAAATAATATTCATACAAATTTCTTGTTAAATCAAAACCACAATTATCCACTACAAGGTGAGTACCTAGTATTTCTGGAAGAGCAACTATGGGAGTATGATGTGGTATGCAAATACATGATTTTCCCAAACTCCAATAAAATTTGCTAAAAAAATTGATAAATTTGAATAGAAAACTTGTACACTGAAATCATATCAAAATTCAACAGTCAGGAATAATCCAACCGGAGGCGAGAAAGAACATATCCACTCAAATGAAACAAACATTTGATTGAACTGTAGCGCTCCCTAAAATGGAAGATAAGCTGATTCTGCAAAGCATATGAGAAAGTTATCCTACACTTCAATAATTTATGCTTTCCACTCAATCCATTGTTCTGCAATTAGTGAAGCAACATCAAGGAGAGATATTATTGTTCAAAATTGAATGTTATTATATATTAATAGATAAATCTCAAAAACATAATTTACTAGTTGAACATAACAAGTTAGAAATAGTAATAATGTTAATCAAATGTTTGAAATGTCATAATAAGCGTATGTTAAATTTTGGTTTGCTTTTGTATTGTGAAAGTTTAGAAATTCATATTATCACATTCTGGAAAAGCGCAACGAAAAATCATAATCGAAGAAAAAAAATTCAATTTTTTTCTTTTTTGGCTACTTGATTTTGTACCTATGTAACTCTGAAAGTGCCAACATGACAGTCACATAACTGATAATTATAAAATTAAACAAATAAATTTGTTGGATTTTCACCAAGAGGACATTGCATTCATTGAGGACAAAAATATGCTCCACTTGTGAATGTTAGTGCCTGACCTAAATGTCCAACATGATTTTATAGACTTGCAATTGAAACCTGGTCAGAACACACACAAAGATTAGCTTTAAGCTATTCTACATAATCATTATCAATGTAAAGAACAAAGGTGATTTACTTGAAAAATCATTAACACCATACATAAATTTTATGAATTAAACTTGCTTTTTCTTCATGTTGAAGATACAGGTGTATAGGAGATGAAGATCAGAAAATATCTTATCTTGTATTATACAACTTTTTTCTTAATGTTTGGAAAAGCCAGTCAATAATGTCATCCATAACTCTAAAACATTTTGCACTCCAAGATTTGTTGAAACACAGTACCCAAATTAGAACTGAAAACCCAAATGCAAAGCTCATTCCCATTCCCACATCCCAGCATATGTCATCTTCCAACACTTCTTTATTTTTTTCATCATCATTAGGAGAAATAGGATGATTTCTTGAGCATGATACATTGATTTGGAAGCCACATAGATCTAAATTGTTGGAAAATGATGAGACATCAAATATCATCATTTGTCCTCCTCTGGTATCATTCCTGATAGTTTATTATGGGATACATCAAAGTAGCTCAAATATGTAAGATATTGCAGTTCAATAGGAAACATCCCAGTAAATTCATTCTTGGAAAGATCAATCGACTCTAGTTGTAACATGCTTCCTAAGGATTTTGGAATCTCACTGCTGAAATGATTTCTTGAAACATTGAGAATTATCGATCCTTTGAGAGATTCGATATCCCAATGTATATCACCTCAAAAATTGTTGTCCAATAGATCAAGGCATTTTACTAATCTCAATATTCTTGTATACTCCATATCTTGTCCTTTATTTTTAATATTTATGCTATCTATATAAACACCACCATCACTTGTAACTTCAAGAGTTTCTATGTTTTTTGTCTAATTTTCTATTGATGTCGAGCTCATAAAGCCAATTGGAATAATGCCTGTGAATTTGTTGCCTGATATATCCAATATTTGAAGATTTTGCAAGTTTGATAATTCTGAGGATATCTGGCCGACAAATTTGTTAGATTTTAGTACTAGAATGTGAAGCCTTCTCAAGCTTTCAATCCAAATGGAAATTCCCCCATGAATGTTAGTATTCCTCAGATCTAGGATTTACAAAGAGGTACAATTTCCAAGAGATGATGGTATGTTTCCTTTTAGTCCATTGCAACCTAATTTTAATGTTTCTAGATAAGTCATATTCCCAAATATATTTGGAATTGTTCCCTTGAGAGTATTATTTTCTAGATTTAACATGGAAAAGATAAAGCATTGGTTTAAACTTGAGGAAATCTTACCTCTAAGCCTATTACTTGACAAGTCTAAAACTTGCAAATTAGTTGACTCGCAAATAGAATGTGGAATGATGCCACTCAAATTGTTTTTTGTCAGTGATAGAAATGCAAGATGTTGCCCATATTTACAAATTTATTTGGGAATGGGTCCATCAAATAGACTCTCTGAAAGGTCTAAGAAGTTCACATTTTGTAGACAAGGGGGAATATTTACTTGTAACTTATTATTATGCAAATCAATAGTTGAGATTTGATGATAATTATGTTCAAAACCAGAAAGCTTCAAGGGTAAATTACCTACAAGTTGGTTAGAAGAGAGGTTGAGATAACCAAGGGGCATAGAATCCCATAGCCAATTAGGAATATTTCCATTGAGTGAGTTTTCAAACAAATCTAGTGATTATAAGAAGTATTGAGTTGAAATGAAAGATGGAAAATCTCCTTGTATATTACAATATCCCAAATGTAAGCACTCAAGTTGAAAATTGGGACTACAAGTGGCATTCACCTTTATAGTCAACATATTCCTCTTAAGATCCAATGTTTGAATATTAGGACTTTTATCAAAAAAGAAAGTGTGTAGTTTACACTTAGTTTGTTGTTATTAAGAAGAAGTTGTGTGATTTTGGTGAGGTTACTTAAGGAGGTTGGAATTGTATCATTCAAAGAGTTATAACCCAAGTCAAGATATGTGAGCTTTGACAACTTATCTAAACATGTTGGGATTGTGCCACTCAAAGAGATTCTACTCAAAGTAAGATTTGTTAGTTTGGAGAGGTTACCCAAGAAGGTTGGGATTGTACCATTAAAAGAGTTAGAACTCAAGTCAAGATGTGTGAGCTTTGACAACTTACCCAAATTTGTTGGAATGGTGCCACTGAAATATTTTCTCATCAAGGAAATATGTGTTAGTTTAGAGAGGTTATCCAAAAAGGTTTGGATTGTACCATTCAAAGAGTTAAAACTCAAGTCAAGATGTGTGAGTTTTGATAGCTTACCCAAAGATGTTGGTATTGTGCCACTCAAAGCGTCTTCCCCTAAGACAAAATGTGTGATTTTGGAGAGGTTAGCCAAGGAGCTTAGGATTATACCATTCAAAGAGTTAGAACTCAAGTCAAGATATGTGAGCTTTAACATATTATCCAAAGATGTTAGAATGGTGCCACTCAAAGAGTTATGAAAGAGATCAAGGTGTGTGAGTTTGGAGAGGTTACCCAAGAAGGCTAGGAGGGTACCATTCAAACAATTATAACTGTAGTGTCAAAAAATTGTGACCCTAGAAATTTTTGATTGTATTAGGGTCCTCACGCATGCGAATTCGAATCCTCTAGCCTGATCGGAGACCAAAGATTGCTCAACTTGCAGAAACAGCTCCTTCCTTGGCCTCTGCATCATCCCGTCTACACTCTGCCCTAGAGAAAGGGGTAGGATAGGGGTGTGGAACCCTTATCCTCCCAGGACAGGGGCATGGCACCCCTGTCCCTGCCCTATTTTGGGGCAGGACCCTTCCTAGGGTTGCACTGTTGGTTGTGCCTCGGGCAGGAAACTCCCCCGATGTCGGCCCATGACAAAAATCAGATCCACTAACATGTATTTATGGGGAATTCATCCTCTCATTTGCATAAGTGGAAGTTTGATAATTTGGATAGATTGAAGTTGGATAGATTCAAGAGCATTCAAGCATTCAATCATTATTTTCTAGCATTGAGCATTCTCAAGTCTCCCTTCAAGGATAGGTGTTGCATTCAAGTCAAGGATTCAACAAGTGAAGAGGAGACTAATTCCACATACAATTCCACACAAGCATTTCTATCAACATTGCTACTACAACCTCCCTTGAGGTGATTTACAATTCAGTCTTTCATTTAGATTTACTAGCAAGTACTTTCTTTCATTACTTGGTTAATTCCAAAACTAGGGTTTGACCTAAAGGCAAACCCCCAATCCCAGCCCATTTTCCTCTCTTTTCTATGTGTAGGTTGCAGGTGTGCAGTTGTATTTTTGGATTCGGGCTCCATTTGCAGAAGCGGAAAAACCCTTCTCGTCTCGCAGATTTTTAAGAGGACCATGTACGTTCCTTCCATGGTCCGGACAAATTTTCCTCAAATTTGTAAGGCCACTTTGTTTCGACATATCACTGCTAGATCCAGGTGCACAAATTCATCCCATATTTCGATCTCAAGTATAATCAGTTCTTTGTCACTTTTGCACTACATAATTCTATCGATTTCCTTTCCAAATCAAACAAGGAAGAGGGGATCAACTTATCATTGCCACTTCATTCATAATTCAATCTACCATCTTTGTGTGGAGAGATTGAATCTAGTGAATTATCCTCTCCTCTTTCTAATGTAACATGGTGAAAAGTGCATGAATGGTAATCCATAGTGAAACTCTCATCTCTCTTTGAGGGAAAGGGTGGTTTCCTTCTTGATCTATCATTCATCATTTTTCCAACGATATGATTTTATCTCTTCTATCAAGGAGCGATTCTCTTTATCAATCTTATCAAAAATAGAAGAACGATATGATTTTATCCTTAAGTGAACCTAGATCTCCAACACTTGGCATTCCTATTATTCTTCAAGATAAGGTTATTCCCCTCACAAACATAACTAATCTCCCTCCTAAGGAAGATTGTCCACCTATACCTATGGATGTGACTTTACCTTCTCTTAAGGAGAACAACAATATTCTTCCTAAGGTTAGACCTATACCTCCTCCTCATGATGGACCTGGTCTCCTTCCTACACCTAATATTCCTCCTTTCTATGGCACAGTTCCACCTCCTTCCTCTTATTGAGAGAAGAGGTTGGCTTCTCCTATTGTTCAACCAAAAAGACCTCAACCTTAACCTTCCACTATTAAGGAGAGAAACATTCCTACTTTTTCAAGTGTTCCTCCTCCTTCTTAGCCTTCCACTAAGACTAGACAGAATAGTTGTGCGAGAGAACACCGACGAAGACGTCATGTTCAAGTTCGTGAAGCTATCCCTCAAAATACTCAATCTCCTCAAACTCCAATAGTTGACATGATTCACTTTTCTCCTAAGCAAGATGTTCAACCAACATCTCCAAATCATAAGTTGCATAAAACATGTGATTCTTTTACTTATATTCATATTCTTGCTCCTCTTTCTCTAAACTTTGATGAAGAAATGGGTGAAAATGTTATTCATAATGGCAATACAACTCCTAATGCTTTTGACAATGAGTATGAGTATCTTGATGTGGACAAACATTTATTAGATGAGTTTTCACAAACCCTAATCCTAGCTCCTAGAATCGAACAAAGTGAACAATGAGACGGATCTTGTGATATGTGAGTTTTGACAACTTACCTAAAGATATTGGGATGGTGCCATTCAAATAATTAAAAGACAAATCAAGATGTGTTAAGCTGAACATATTACCAATCTCTCTTGGAATCTGGCCAATAAAGTTAGAGTCATACAAGCTTAAATACCTCAAATTATTGATCTTGTACAATGGTGAAGGGATGGCAAAAGAAAGTAAGAAGGCATTCTTACTCAAGTCCAAGCACTCCAAATGGTGCAATTGGAATAGTCCCCCGTGAAGTTCCCTCCACGAAATTAATGGACACAAGGAATCAACATCAGTAATCTAGGAGGCATCAAGGGATTGAGGACTGAGATCTAAGGAAATGATGTGGCCAGTGATTGGGTGGCATCTCACTCCTCCCCATTCACAATAGTTAAATTACATCCATGATTTCAATGTGTTATGAGAAGAAGTGAAGTTGAGACCCTGTTTAAAATTTAAGAGGGAATTCCTTTCGTTTGCATGACATGCGGAGGAGCAAGGCATTTTTTTCATTACTAATAACAACAAGACCATCACCATCATCATCATCATCATCATCATCATCATCATCATCATCATCATCGTCATCATCATCATCATCAATGATCATCATCATCATCATCATCATCATCATCACCATCTTCATTGCAAATTGCACGACACTTCTCTCCTGCTCGCTCTCTCTATTGTCGTACGATGGAAATGAAAGATAATTATTGTTAATATGTTTGAATTTCTTCTATCCAATGTTGTAAGTATTGTCACATAATTATGCAGCTTAATTTATGATGATCTGCAAAATGGACAAGGTTAGCAAATGACAAACAACACAAGACACAAGAGATCGTTAGTGTTAGTTAACCAAAAGCTAATCTAAACAGGCATATCAAAAGAGATACTAAGAACATGAAAGAATATTTAACTAAAGAAGCAAATATGATGAGGCATCTCCAAATGCCTCCTAACATGCTCTTGGCTCCTTCTCCTTTGTTCCTCTCCTCTCCAAGTTCCAAAATAGTGTAGCTCTCAACAGCTTTTTGCACTATGGATGCTTATGGAGGATTGAGATTTGAGTATTTGTTCCAAATGTAAAATGAAAAGCTAAAATACTAGATGCTATTAAAAATGATTGATTTTAACCAAAATAACAAGATATTAGATTGCTATGCTAAATGCTCTCTAAAATGCCTATAGGTTCAATGCATACAAGTTTTCAGGATCTGGATTATGAAGAAATGAGCTCTATTTATAGGTAAAATGGAGCAATGGATGGTTGAGATTGAGTAATCTCAACAAGGGTCAGGATTGAATGTTTTCAAATCCATGTGAGGGCTTTCAACCCAATCCCAGGATGACATGTGTCAATGTGAGATAGGTTGAGAGGAGAGGGAATAAGCATTAAATGCTTGACATGACCTTGGGAGTTAAGGTTAAGATTGGTTGAATGAATAAACTCTTTATTCAAAGAATAAAGCTTTTATCCAATGGATAAACTCTTGTGCAAAGGCAAAAGGGATGAACATGGTCAAAGCAATAAATGCTTGGGGAGACAAGTTGAAATAACCATAAATGGTTATGTAAGAGCCATTAATGGTCATGTAAGAGCCATTAGTGGTTTTGGAAAACTTTGGAGGTTAAATTGTTGAACACACAAAGCATTAAATGTTTTTTAAAGACTTTGAAGTCTTTGAGAAGTGACTCCATGTTGCTTAGGAATGTGACAATAATTAGGGGATGGATTAGGCTAATTAGGAAGGGGTTAGAAGAATCTAGAAGGAGATTAGATTTGCAAGTGGATTTGGTGGGTGAGGGAAAATAGGATTTTATTAAAATAAAAATTCATTTATTTCAATAAATGTGTGCAAGTTGCATTTGTAGGAAAATGCAAGTGGGGGGGGTTTAATGATTTTAAATAAATGTTTAATTTATTTAAAAGAGGAATAGGGGGATTTAATTAAATAAATAGATTTTATTTATTTAATTGATTTGTGAACTTGGTTTAATGAATTAATTAAAATAAATTGAATAATTTATTTAATTAATAGGAGAATGTTTGAAGATGAATTAATTAAATATTAATTAATTAACTCATGGCTAGTTGTATTTTTAATCAAATAAATAGCAAATATTTATTTAATTAAGCTTGATAGATTTGTGTGACTACATTTGTCCCTCTTTGAGACAGTGTGGTTTATCGTGTCGTTTCAAAGAAAGAAAAACTGGTGTGAAGAAATGCCCCATAAAATGTAAATTTAGTGGGTAGTATGCCCCCTCGAGAGATGGGCCAAAAAAATTTTGAAAAATCGGGCGATCTCTCGAAAAAGAATGAAAATTGGCAGGGTGTTAGAAGAGAAGAAGTTAACAATGCGGGTGAAAAATAGAAGAAATCAAGGGTAAAAGGGAGAAATGGGAGGCTCGGGAAGTTTAAAGGGACCACGACGGTGAGTGGGGGGAAAGTTATAGTGATTGCGAAGGGTTTAAATGGGGAGAAAGGGGTGAAAACAGGATCATTTGTGACCGCGACCAGTGTGAAACCAGAGCTCTGACAGTGACATTTGAGAGGAGCAAGTAGCAGTCAGGATGCCGGTACCAATAGTAGAGCACCATCTTGAGCGAGTTCGTCGATTCCAGTGGCCAGATGACTACAGACCAGCGGTACGCAAATTGGAAATTTTAATATTTATGCATTTTTTATAAGCTTTTTGCTGAGTCCAAGTTGAGTCGGAACAATAGCACTGAAACTATGTTTTGGCGCTATTGTCCAATTAACTAGCACTACTATGCCGCAATGGCGCTATTGAGGTGTTGTTTGAGTGCTTTTGAAATTGTTAGCGCTATTGTAGGTTAGTTTAGGCACGCTTGATGGATGAGCGCTATTGAGAGCCTAATTGAGCGCTATTGTTATGAATCAGCGCTATTGTGTTGTTGTTCTAGTGCTTAGGCAGTTTGAGCGTGCTTGGATAGCTGATTGAGCGCTTTTGTTAGGACTTCAGCGCTATTGTAGATAAGTAGCACTTTTGTGGGTAAAATAGCACTTTTGTATTAAGATAAAATAGATGCCCCAGTTTGCGTGAATAAAATCTTCCGATGCCAATGATGGATGGATGGCGATGTGAAGTGGGAGTTGTTTTGAACCATAGCAGCCTGATGAGACTTAAGTCATTTTTAGGATAAAATGTTTGTTGAAGTCTAGGTTGCCATGATTGCTTACTTGTTGAGACTCAAAGATACTTGATCAAAGTATCTATTGATAGTCTAGGTTTAAACTTAAGAAAGTTTGAAACAAAACAACTGATGATGATTGATGGATGCCCATGTGCAGGAGGATCTACGCGTGTTGCAGTTACGCGAGAGACATTTGGTGACACAGGGGTTGCGGGATCGTTTGATAGAGGCAGAGATCGATTGTATTGCCGCAACTGGATTATATGATGTGATGCACATGCCCATGATTCAGATGAATCACGGATTGATGACGGCATTAACAGAGCGGTGGCACAGCGAGATGTGCACCTTTCATCTGGCACAGGGGGAGATAACAGTGACCCTGGAGGATGTGTGGCGCATCCTACGTATTTTGATTCGGGGGGAGCTGGTTACGTATGATAGATCATGGGGGACTCTAGCGGTTCAGAGGATCTTTGATGAGGATGTGTTCATTGATGATGGCTCCATTGTGTGGGAGGAGATAGCTGCATTATATGAGCCATTACCAGCAGTTCTATCAAGCATTGTGGGAGGACTTCTGTGTCCAGACAGATGATCACATGGTCTGGCAGTGGGGTGGGGGCAGGTGATCAAGATGATGATTACCGAGGGGACCCGATTTGCTTGGGGGTCTTTCATGTTGGCGCACCTTAATTAGGAGCTTCATGAGGTAGTTTACCGAGGGAGGGGTTCCTTAGCAGTGGGAGTGACATTGCTACATATTTGGACATGGGAGCACCTACCAGTGACTCGACCAGTGAGTCTTAGGTTCCGTGTCGTGGATCAACCGTATATGTTTATGTATAGTGGTATGATGAGTCAGCCCCACCTGGGGAAGTTAGAGTGGTGGCGGTAGGCATTAGATGATCTGGATGCAGTTATATGGAGACCATACCTGGAGTGCGAGCCCTGGGATGATGATGTGGAGGCACTGCCCTATGTATTCATGACCTGATTCCTCATTGGGAGGACCTCGTACCATGTAGAGAGACAGGTGTCGGGGAGAGTGATGAGGCAATTTGGACGGCAGTAGGGACTGCCTAGTGGATCAGGGGAGTATGCTCGGGTGATTTGGGAGAGATATGCATGGGGGCCAGTGTTGTCGTATGACCAGGCACTAGCAGATTTTCAGACGCTGCGGGCAAAACCTTGGGACATATGACTGAGGGTTGTGGATGCAGGGGTATCAGATGAGTACACACAGTACCGAGCGGCTCATCCAATTCTATGGATATCCGATCTAGCAGAGTCGGTGCTTGATTTTGAGGATGATAGGGGACAAAGATGGAGGAGGGCAGGAGGTTGAGGACCGAGGGCAGGTGGAGGAGGGAGAGGAGATGGTGGAGATGGAGGAGGAGGTGGTGGAGGAGGAGGTGGAGGAGGTGGTGGGTTGGGGATTCAGATTCAGCAGAGAGGGAGAGGTGGACTGCCACTATGGATATCACAGGGACCGCTGATGTAGGGAGGAGTTAGATCGGGTGGTAGAGGTATGGAGAGGGAAATCCTGATGGATAGGGGGGAGAGAGCTACTGGAGAGGGTGATACAGGTGAGGCTGCTATGGATACCAGGGAGGGAGCCACTGGAGATCTTAGGGATCATATGATAGCACATTTGCAAACTCGGGTAGAGGATTTGGAGGCGGAGGTGGCGGCTAGGGATGTGTAGCTATTTGCACAGGAGTCAGAGCTGGCTGTAGTGCTACAAGAGAGGGATAGTGTGGTGGAGAGATTAGTAGAGCTGTAGGAGAGAGTCCAAGTTGGAGTAGGAGCACAAGGGCCTACAGGGGAGGTGATGAGGGAGATGCGGTGAGCACAGGCTGAGATAGACTACTGGCGGGGGTTATATAAGCAGGTGGTGCCAGCTAGTTAGCGAGCACTTAGCTATTCACAGATGCGGTAGGCTAGATCAAAGAGATCATAGAGGGTGCAGAGCAGTGGGGGTGTGATGGGTCCTCTACAGAGGGAGAGATCAGGGGATGTAGGAGTGAGTGGAGGTTTGATGGGGCCTCCATGGAGAGATAGATCAGATGGTGCGGGGACCAGTGGGGGAGCAGGTGGCGAAGGTGGTACAGCATCTGGTCAGAGTGGCATCTGAGAGAGCATTTTTGCATATATGTATTGTATCATTGTTTATTTTTGGATTGTATCTTGGATGGCTCTTGGTAGCCGATTTTGTAGACTTCATTGTACTCTGATATATGAGATGATATATGTGAGGAGATCCCATATTTTGATGATATGCATTTGATATGTATGGATGTTTATGCAGGATGATGAGTTATTGCTTCGATGGATACGTGTATATGTATGCATTGATGAGATGTTTCTTATATGCATGTTTTTATGATGATTTATGATGTTGAATACTAACATATGAATGCAGGTTTATACATGTGTGTATGTGTTATTTTGATGTAATGCTTTATGTATGTAATGCCATGATGATGATGTATGCTTATGATGATTTATGATGAACAGGATTTTGGTGTTTCCTATTTTGATATAATGATGAGATAATTATGCAATGATGTTAATGCAATGTTTGAATGAATGATGTTATGTATGGGTTATGCATCTAGATGCTTTTTTTTGAATGAATGTAAAACAAAATGTAAAGTACAAATGTTTATATGATAATGTCTAAATGAATGCATATGTATAATGGATATATATAAAATGATATGAACCAATGTTTGGAAACAAATGGTTTTATGATTCTAAATGCCTTAATATGATTAAGTAAAAATGATAATGTGATGATACTACAACTCAAGGTTTTAATAACTGCACCTTAATGCAATTAAAAAAGGATAATGAATGCAATGTAAATGAATCCTAAAATGAGCATAAATAAGATATTGAATAATGGATGAATGAATGCACCTTTTAACTAATGAATAGATAAATGAATGTATGCAATGATAAATGATAAAGGATAATGAACTAATGATGGATAATTGACACTAAAATGAATGCATAGTAAATGGATTAATACAATCAAGGACAATTGGATCTCATGAATGAATCTAATTATTTATGATTATGTAATGATGCAAATGTTTAATGAAGACTAAAGTCAAAATGAACTATATGCAATGTTAAGTTAAAAATGACATGAATGTACTTAATGCAAAAAATGCAATTAAATGTAATGATGATATGACTATGAGGAATGCAAGGATTTTGAGACTTTGTATGATGCATTGATGATGTATCAGAGTACTCGGTTGTGATTGTATCCAAGACCAGCTTAATGTTCACATAATTGTTCATATGAACCTTGTTCACTTTTGGCATATAAATCATACATATGAATGAGTGAATGGATGGGCGATATGCAACGGAATGCCATATATATACAGATGAGATGAAATGTCGATCCATAGTGCTCTATTTTCATCATTGAGCTTTAAAATGTTGGAAGAAAATACAAGCATCTTGACATAATGATTCAAGATGACCTGAGTATTTCTTACATGGATTTTATATAGCAAGTTAATACAAATGACTTGATATAAGGGTCAAGTCGACCAGAGTATTACTTGCAGAATAGACAAGGATCATCTCTGTTCATGCATGACTTGGATCATCCTCCTTGATCTTAGGCTGATCGTATCCTAAGACAAGTGCATACCGTAATAAGAGATAAAACCTTTATCCAAATTGGATGAGGAGGAACCAAAGAAGGAGCATTGTTCGTGCAAACAAACAGTATATACATAAAGAATAAAGAATATGGATCCTTGGTAATGATTCATGCTCATATGGTCGAGGTATACGCTGTAGACAGCAAGCCGTAGTGATCTATGACTGTATTTTTGCCTATGATCACGTAGCTTAGTGAACTTCCCACGTTGACACCATTAGTACATGCCCCAATACTTCATCGGAAATAATGCGCCGAAGATACACAAACAATGCTATAGGATCTTGATACATATAAATGAATGAATTACTCACAAATCAACCAAGTATTTGATAGCTTAACATAATTTTCTTGTTAAAGAAAACGTCATTTTTGTCTTTGTTTTGGTAAGGAAGGATGCATCCTTTTTTAAGACAGTTTGATTGTTGATGTCGATTGTTTTGGTTAATTTTGATAAGTGATCATTTGTGCGAGTATTTGTCAATGTTTGTTTTGTATCTGATCTGTTCGAATGAGTATGTACAAGGTGTTGCCATGTTTTTGTGTGATTTTTGATGTTTTCCGTTGTTTTTTGGATTTTGTGAGACATTTTTGAATGTTTTTGGATTTTGAGAGACAATTTTGAATGTTTTTGGATTTTGTGAGATAGTTTTGAATGATGAACCGAATAAATCACAAGTAATGTAGAATCCACTTCCATCCACTAGATTAAGGGCATTGCCCCCAAGTTAGACATGACTGTGAAAAAGTGGGATGCAAGACGCATGAAGTACTTTCTTTGATTGTAGATCAAATAACAAGCCATGGTTTGGATGGATGGATGTGTGTACATAATGAATGTGATCACAACGAGCCTGAAAGATAATGGAGCCATAGCCTTTATGAGTGGTGCCTGTTTGCCAGATTTTCACCATTGCACTTACCCAAGGTGCCACCGGAGTGGTTGTTCACCGTTTGGATGTATGATTTTTCTTTATTCTTTTGACGTTTTTGTATTTTCTTCAGGACATTTATCTGAATGTTTTTGGATTGTTTTTCTGGTATGCAGGGGAGCCTAATGCTCTGTATAGCCTAGGTATAAAACCATTTGAGGTGCATGTTGTTGATCGGATCTGCTAGCAGTTCTCCTTCTGAAGTAGCCAACTGATATGCCCCAGACCCAAATATAGCAGTGACAACATATGGGCCTAGCTAGTTTGATTCAAACTTTCCCTGATGTTCTCTGTTTGGTTGGTTACGAGGATTTTCTCAAAGAACAAGATCACCTACCTCAAATGTACGAGGTCTAACTCGATGATTGTAGCTTCTGCTCATGCGCTGCTGATAAGCTTTGAGATGGTTGTACGCACCTTGTCGCTTCTCATCAAGTAATTCTAATTCCTGAAGATGGGATACTCTATAGGCTTCGTCATCAATGAGATTGTGTAAGGAAACCCATAGAGATGGTATCTCGACCTCAATAGGTAAGATAGCTTCTGCACCATAAACCAATGAATAAGGAGTTGCGCCTATAGGGGTTCGAATGCTAGTTCGATATGCCCATAGTGTTGGATTCAATTGAACATGCCAATCACGTCCGACATCATTGACTGTCTTCTTTAGGATCCTTAATATGTTTTTATTCAATGCTTCGGCTTGACCATTGCCTTGTGGGTAATAGGGAGTGGAAAAGCGGTGTTGGATGTGAAATTTCTCACAGAGTTCACGGACATCCTATTTTTTGAAAGGAAGATCGTTATCTATGATGATGGACATGGGTACACCATACTGGCAGATGATGTAATTGAGGATGAATGAGGCGATCTACTTGCCGGTGACTTGGGTAAGTGGAACGGCTTGGATCCACTTTGTGAAATATTCGATGGCGGTAATAATGAAATTGTGGTCGTTGGATGAAGATGGATGAATCTTACCCACAAGGTCAAGACCCCATTGACAAAAAGGCCATGGTGTCATGATTGGTTGCAATTCTTGTGCCGGTGCATGTATCAGGTCCCCATGAACTTGACATTTCTTGCATTTTTTGACAAAGTAGTAGGAATGTTTTTCCATAGATGGCCAATAGTATCCATTGCGCAGGAGTTTCTTGGCTAGTGACGGACCACTTGAGTGAGTCCCACAAATTCCTTCATGTACTTCTTCCAAAGCCTTTGTTATCTCATCTTGTTCCAGACATCGAAGGAGAGTACCATCAAGACTGCGTCGGTATAGGGTTTCAGCAATAATGGTATACCGAGCGGTTTGTCGAATGAAGGTTTTACGTTGGTTGGGAGGAAGGGTGTGATCACCGAGATAGGTGTAGAATTCACCATACCATGGGGATTCAGAACTGATAAGGTGACATATCATTTTGGATTTGGGGATATCATAAGCAAGGATCCAAAGTTGTTCTACCAAGAACTCGTAGCGTGTTGAATTCTGTGGAAGATCTAGGAGAGATGCGATGGTAGCCATGGCGTCAGCAGCTCAATTTTGATCTCTTGGTATCTGCTCAAAGGTAATTGTACTAAATGATGCTTTTAAAGTGTCCACCATTTGCTTATATGGCATGAGTTTATCATCCTTGGTCTGATATTCATCTGTTGCTTGTCGAATGACCAGTTGTGAGTCGCCATATACTTGTAGTTCTTGTAATTTCCATTGTACAGCTAGCCTGAGTCCTGTGATCAAGGCCTCATACTCTGCTATGTTGTTGGTGCATGGAAATGTGAGCCTGTAAGACTTCGGGATGCTATCACCTTGAGGTGTGATAAACAAAATGCCTGCCCCCAAGCCATGCCTAGTATACGAACCATCAAAGTATAGTTTCCATGGTTGTGCTATTGTGATCATGAATATCTCTTCATCTGGAAAATTAGAAATGAGAGGATGATCGCCTATGAGTGGTGCATCGGCCAACTGATCTGCAATAACTTGACCTTTGATAGTCTTACGATCTACATACTCGATGTCAAATTCACTTAGAATCATCACCCATTTGGCCAAGCGGCCTGTCAATGCTGCTTTGCTAAGTAAGTACTTGAGTGGATCAATCTTTGCAATGAGCTGCACTTTATGTGTCAATAGATAGTGCCTCAGTTTAGTGGCTGCTAAGATTACTGCTAGGCAAGCTTGCTCAATAGGTGTGTAATTGAGTTCATAGCCAACCAATGTTCGAGAAATGTAGTAAATAGCACACTCTTTCCCTTCTGCATTATGTTGTGCCAATAGTACACCCAATGTTGTACTTGTTGCTGAGATATAGAGTAATAACAATCTACTTGGATCTGGTGGGATCAGCAATGGTGTATTCATGAGATAGTCTTTAAGCATCTGGAATGCTTGCTGGCATCTGGCATCCCATTGAAAGTGGATGTTCTTGTGTAGCAGGTGTGTGAATGGGTGACACTTATCAGCCAATTGTGCAATGAATCTTTAGATGGATTGAAGTCGTCCTTGTAATGTCCTTCGCTGACCGATATTCTTTGGTGGTGGCATGTCCATGATTGCTTTTACTTTTGCTGGGTTGACCTCAATACCTTTGTTTGAGACAATGTATCCTAGAAGCTTTCCGGAGGTTACTCCAAAGACACATTTCTTTGGGTTGAGTCAAACATGGTATTGTTCCAGTCTATCAAAGATTTTATCTAATATGTTGAGATGCCCTTCTCTGGTGAGTGATTTTGCTAGTAAGTCATCAACATAATCTTCCATTATAGTATGCATCATGTCATGGAAGATGGTGGTCATTTCTCGTTGATAGGTTGCTCCTGCATTCTTGAGACCGAAAGGCATTACATTCCAGCAATATGTGCCCCATGGACATGTGAAGGTTGTTTTATGTTGATCTTCTAGTGTGATCTTTATCTGATTGTATCCTGAAAAGCCATCCATGAGTGAAAGCATGGCATGTCCCGCTGTCAGATCCACTATGATGTCGATATTTGGTAGGGGGAAGTCATCCTTAGGAAAGGCCTTATTCAGATCTCTGAAGTCAGTACAAATGTGGATGCCCCCTTTTGGTTTGCTGATAGGCACAATGTTGGAGATCCATTCTACATAATCATTTGGTCTAATGAAACCAACATCTAGGAGTTTCTTGAGTTCTGTTTTGACTAGCACTGCAATTTGAGGATGCATCTTACGAAGCTTCTGCTTGACAGGTTTGGCTCCTTTTGCTACGGTGGGGTGATGCATTACTAAATCAGGATCAAGCCCAGGCATGTTTGCATATGACCATGCAAAGTTGATCTGATGCTTTTGAAAGAACTCTATAAATTTAGGTTGTTCTTCTGGAGTGAGAAGAGATGCTAGATGTATGAGGTGAGGATTTCCAGGAGTCCCCACATTGTATTCTTTGGTTTCCTTGATGAGAATCGTTGATCGTTCCTGTTGTGTACTAGCAGGGAGAATTTCAAACCCTTCATCCTTAGGCACCTCAGAGAGGTTTTCACCGTTGGATATGCTCTTTCTTTTTACTTTTGTTGAATCAAATAGTGCCACGGTGTGGTTTTCACTAGAAGATCCATGTTTTATTGTTATATTTTTGCAGCTGAAAGGTTTGGCATCCACCCCAAAGTATGCTACGCTATTTAGTTCTATGGCGAATCTAGCTTTGTGATCCCTGCTTGGTAGGTTATCCCTTAATTCCAAAAAGTCAATGATGGCCTCATCGTTTTGGAAGAAGTCAAGACATGGGGGATTTGGTTAGTTCCATTTGATGAGTTCAGGGTGAATAATGGGCATTACTTTATCGATTAGGTTAAGTGTGTTGGATGTATCAGTGAGGGTTAAGATAGTGTGGTGAAGGTCGTTAATGGTACTCTCCCTGTCAGAATTAGGCGCAGGATGAGACGTAGGGTCTGTGGAAGGTGTTTCCAGCTTGGGAACCCAAGAAGTCTTTATCTGTGCTTCTCTGTAAATAGGGATGTCTTTGCGTGGTGGAGGTAGTGATGTGTCTTCCTCATCTGAAGTGTTAAGCTGTACAGAATAAAATTCCCACTCATGTGAGTCAGTCTCTGAGTCATTTTCCAGCATCCTATTACTATACCATACTAGGATGTCCTTTGAGTTAAATACTGCAGGTGTGATTGGTTGATGTATCTTTGTAGTGATCGGTGCTGCAGGAAGGGCAATGGGGATTAAGGAATCTAATACGGGGAATATCAGTAGTGTCGACTCAGTTGCTTCTGCTGGTACTGTTGGTGCCATAAATGCTGTTGCGGGTTCTGATACAGTTGTTGCTGCTAATGGTGCTATTGATGTTATTGCAGCTGCTAATAGGATTACGGGTTTGATTGGTGGGATGATTGGCATTGTAGATGGTTGTGTTGGGATTTTGAGCCACGATGGAGCAGTTGTGATGGTGTGTGATGCCGCTTTGATAATGAAAGGTGTCCTTTTTGCAGTAGGCTTACATAATGCTTTGCTAGGTTTTCCTTTGATTTTGAGTTTAGGAAAGATCTCTTTTTCAAAGCCTAGGCCTGTATTACCTTTGGGCTTTAATTTCGGCAGTAGAGGTTCATGTCGTCCTTGTTTACAATATCCCAAAGCACTCTGACCATCATACCCCATTCTTTGCATAATGAGGAGACCTTTGCCATACTGATCCGTAGGAAGCTTAACTGGCGGTATATCGGTGGGGATGGGATCTTTATAGATCCATTCCGCTAAGTCCTCATCTTGGGTTTCTTCTTCTTGACTCTTTCCAAGGATGAAAGGCGTCAAAGCACATGCTGGCATGACTAGTGGTTGTTGTAGTAACTATTGTGATTTACCATGTGTTCTAGGAGAAATGGGCATTTGTCCCACACAAAAGAGTTGACTCAAGTTGTATACCCTAGGACCTTCCTTTGCTATTTTCATCTTAAGCTTTTCTTGCTTTGATATAGTGGTGTTTGAACTAGCAAGAGAGGCGGGACTTATATAGGATGTGGAGGAAATGGCTTCTCTATTATTAGGAACAGTAATCTCTGGTTGATGGCTGATATTATGGCAATACACAAAAGGATTTGCATCACCCAGGATTGTGATCTCTACACCGTTATGTGGGAACTTGATACATTGATGGTAGGTAGATGGAACAGCTTGCATGGCATGTATCCAAGGTCTTCCTAATAATAGATTGTATGGTAGAGGAAGGTCCAGAACCTGATAGATGATGTGTTTTACCACTAGGCCCACTCGGATTGGTAGTACCACTGCTCCTTTGGATGAACGCTCTGCATCGTCATAGGCTTTGATTGTGATCTTCTTGCGAGGATCCACTGATTCTATTGCATATCCCAAAGTGGTGACCAACTCCAGTGTACAAATATTTAAGCCTGCTCCATTATCAATCAAGACTCACTTGATCCTATGTTGGTTGATAAAGCCTTCAATGTGTAGTGAAGCATTATGAGGTTGCTGGAAGGAAGAGTTGTCACTTTCAGAAAAAGTGAGACAAGGTGATGACTTTAGACTTCCAACCATGGCTTGAAATTGGTCTGTATTCAGGTTTGCGGGGACTGACACTTCTTGGAGAGCTTGATCCAAGATTGTTTTATGAGATGGGGATAATCGCAATAGCTCTAAAATGGATATAAGTGCAGGCGTTTTGTCTAATTGTTCCACAAGATTGTACTACTTTGGGATGGAGGTGGTGCCTTCTGGAGCTGCCTTTATGGTAACCTTGCCGCGACGTGTAACAACATTGCAATTGGAGTTGGGATTTTTTATGGTTATAGTTGCAACTTGTTCACTGGCATCATACAGGTGATTTACAGTGTAATTATATGCAGCCTGAGTATAATTTGTAGTATCAGTGCCTCACCTAGAAGTGGAAGGACCCCTTTGATCTTGTGATGGAAGTGGATTTTTGAACATCAGATGATCATTGTTTGTTGTTTTTGGGTCATGTCCTTCGACTTCAATTTCACCTCGGTCAATAAGATCTTTCAATCAGTGACAATTAATTGTCTTGTGTCCTCTCCCTTGGTGAAAATCACAGTGTTCAATATCTCGCCACCATGCAGGTTTGACCTGAGGCTCATAGTTGATGTTTTAGGTAAAGTGACCAAATTTTGAGAAATGAGTTGTCGCAATACTGTTTCAATGGGTTCCCCTAAGGGAGTGTATGTTCATTTTTTATTTTGCTGATGAGGTTTAGGTTCATCGTGAGATGTGATGTGACCTTGATTGGAAGGAACATTTGTGTTATTCTAAGGTGGAGGATTCTGTCCTGCAAACCGAACGACAGGTTGTGCAGTTTTTATAGTCCTGGCATCCACAACCCCATCGTTGACGATATTCTTGTTTTTGTTCCAGAAGCTTGGTTTATCACTATTGAAGTGTGGGTGAGGACTATCCTTTGGTTCATTATAGATTTTGATAAGTCCTTTCTTGATGAGGGCCCATTCACATTTCAAACCCTTGGTGATCATATCATTAAAAGAGTCTGTGTCTTTGACATCTAGGTGAAATTCCATTTCTTCATTTAAGTTGGAAATGAATATTTCCACTAGTTCTCATTCAGGTAACTGAAGAGAACATCTGCTAGACATTTGACGCCATCATTGTAGGAATCTGAGAATAGTTCACCTGGTTTTTGTTTAGTGTTGCACAGATCAGCCATGGTGATGCCACGTTCAATGTTATGAGAGTAATGAGCTAGGAACTTCTGGATGAGTTCCTCAAATGTTCTAATGCCACCTGATAGTTGGGAAAACCATGATGTGGTTGTTCCACCCAAGCTTTGGGGAAAAGGTGCATTAGGTATGTGTCTTCATATGCCACTTCGAGGCAAGCGGAATGAAATTCTCTGACATGATCACGAGGATCTCCCTTTCCTCTATATTTTTCGAATTTGGGTGTTTCAAATCCTCGTGGAAAGGGTGGCATATAAAGATTCCTATCAAAAGAATAGGGATAGATGTCATTCAGCGAGAATTGGTTAATTTGACACCACTATGAAGTTGTTGGGCAAGATTCTCGACTTGTTGCCGCAACATCTCCATTTCATTTGGAGGAGGAGGTGGTGGGTTACCTCGAGGAATGTTATATCTGATGGGATCTCTACCTCTTTCCTCTTCATGGCGACTTTGTCATTCTGATGCTTGTCTTAACTGGGCAAGATCAAAATCAGAGGGGAGTTTTGCTCCTTCTTGAGCGAGCTTTAAAAAGTGAGCATCCGCATTGCTCTTGAGTATTTCATCAAAAAGTTTGTTAAAGAGAGGGTTATGTTGGGCCCTTTCTATTGTTGTAGGAGTGGGAGTACTTGGGTTTTCATCATTTGCATTTCCTCCAAGTGCTTCTTGAAATTCATTGAGATTTTCCTCTTCTTCTTCTTCCATTTCTATTTCTCATTGCCTTGATTGTGATCGGGTTTGGGCCATTTTGTTTACAAGCTTTTATTGAAGTTGTGTGAAAATGATGATGAGTTGTTGATGAAATGAAAGATTGATGGTTGGTGAATTTTTTTTGCATATGGATCTCTAGCACTTTTAAGGTAGATGTAACCGAAATTCCTTTTTTGAATTGCTTGTTTGTTTTTGATAAGGTTTGATGTGATAAGGTGTAGAGAAATCTGAGATGTGTTATAGATTTAACTACCTAGTAATGAGAGGATTCACTCATGCACTAGTTTTAACCTGTGTAGATGTGTTTCTTAGGATGAGCTTATCCTAGATGTAGAAACAATCTAAAAAGTGATGTGATGCGTTTGATTCAAGTAATATCTAAAAAGAGAACTTGGGACAAGAACCTCTTAATGTTTTGAGAGTTGGAACGGACTAATGATGAAGTGATGATGTATGAGTGAGATAATGGATTAAAATGTTTTTAACTTCAATAAAAACTTTGTGTCACAAATGGGACAAACTCTACCTCTTCCCTTTCGGGTGTTGGTGGTATTTCTCGAGCTACGTTGTATGCGATATAGATGTTTGGGAAAAAGTTGGGATTAATCTTACCTCCTTGGTTTTTGTGATAACTCAAAGCTCTATATTGCATAAAAGCTCTGCGGTTCAATGACTCTGAATCAATATTCGTTTGTTTTGCCTTGAAGGTAGAGATGCATATGATGTAGAAAGACTCTATGGGAGACAAAGTTTTGCCTATTTAGATAGAAGAATTTCCTCCTTTTGATCAAAGCCTTTGAGCTCAATGGTCTTCTTTTCAAGTTGATATTCTAATGACGTTTCTTCTTTCACAAGATGTGAAGAATGGTCATAAAGTTTGATTCTTTGTTGTTTGTACTTTGTTTTTTGATATTTTTGGTTGTTTTTTGAAAAATGTTTGGTTGGATGAATACTTTGTTTTGGAATTGATTTTTTTTTTATGTTTCTTTGACAAGAAAACAAAGCAAGCACACAAACACAAGAATGTTACCTCAAAGGCACAAATGAGCATGGGTTTAGATCAACCCAATCCTTGTACTTTTATATGACCCTTCTTTTAGATGTATTTTAAAGTGTATTTCCAAAGCTTGAAGTAGGCTCAATTTTCACTTAGTCTTGACTAAAACAAAAACACTTCAAACACTTTTTATCCCTAAGTTCAAATGGCCAGTTGTGATAAGTTTAACCCACATCTTGATATTTCTTCGACTTTGGTACTACATACCTTATGAATCTCGTCGTGGCAGGTAAGGATGTGATATACTAAGTCTTGCACGAGCATAACAAATAGATGATCCCTATGATGGGGGAGTCACCACTTTTATCAAGCCACAAGTGACTTTTCAAAAAGCTATGTTTCTACTCAAGGAAATATGTATGGTGAGTATCTTGGGAGCAAAACCATCTATGCTCTTGCACTAAATTATATCGCAAATATCCTCAATCAATAGAATGGGTGGGCTACTACTTAAAGGTGTTTAGTCATGTTCGATGTTTTTGGACATAAGTTCATTCTGCAGTGACTCACTTAAGAGCCTTGTAACCAGTGGTGGGGCCCATTTGTCCTTTCGGCCAGTTACACTGTAGGAATAGCTATAGCCAAGGCTACAGCTTTCACTCTCACCTGATTTCTATAGCAGCTTGAAGGATTTACCACGCGAGGTTGTTTCCAAGAGTGATGTGTCTCTTGGCGGGCCTCTCTTAAAAAGATAAAAATTTTGAGTGTTACTAACACTTTTCTCTTGCACCTAGGGCCACGAAAGCCAAGGGAGAGGATAGTGTGTGTTAGAAGTAGGACCACTCGACCAAATTTTTGTACAAGTGTGCCAAGCACGAAAACACTTGTTCTTTTTACCTTGCCATTGCAATGTGATCTAACTATTTGGAGATTTTGCTCCAACATTCATGGTGTTCTTTTTAACTTCAAATGCAAAGGTTTGAGTAAACTAGAATTTTGAAAATACTGGCCAACTGAATTTGAAGCACATATGCATGAAGAAAAAAATCGTTTTGCAAAAATTTTTAAACAAGTTGATTGTGTATTTTATGTGCACCAAAAATTGAAGTGTGGATTGTAAATTCTTTAGTTTGATGCAACAAAATTGAAGTGTTGATTTTAAGCACCAAATAAAGTGTGTTTCCTAACTTGTAAGAAAACAAATTTTGTTTTGTTCAGTTTTAATGCACCAAAAACAAGTGACCCTAACTGGAAAGCAAGGGAAAGTTTGTTTGTTCAATTCTTAAAACACCAAAATAAAGTTTTTGATTTTAAAAAGGTGAATTTTTAAACCTGCACAAACAATAACCGGTTAGTAAAATCCATATCTAAAGGGGGGCTTCCACAAGCCTAGAAATTTTCACTTTTTCAGTTACAACGTCTTTTTTTACAACGTTCTGTTATAATAGCACTACTCTGTGTTTGAACAGACGCACTATTTAACACAAACGCGCTAAAAGAAAAAAAAAGACAGAGAAGGCAAAAGCGCTCGAACAAGATCAATAGCGCCAAAACAGGGTCAAAAGCGTTCAAACAATGTCAATAGTGCTAAACTTGATACAATAGCGCTATTGTAAGAACAATAGCACTAGAAAAAAGTTTCAATAGCGCTATAACATGATCAATAGCGCTAAAGCGCAACCTGTGTGACAATTTCAACATTCAAACATGTTATTAGTTAAAAATAAATGATCTTTTGGGTGTTTGGATTCACATCGGGTTCACCAAATGATGCTCTACAAACTGGCCAAGATTAGCAAATGACAAACAACACAAGACACAAGAGATCGTTAGTGTTAGTTAACCAAAAGCTAATCTAAATAGGCATATCAAAAGAGATACTAAGAACATGAAAGAATATTTAACTAAAGCAGCAAATATGAAGAGGCATCTCCAAATGCCTCCTAACATGCTCTTGGCTCCTTCTCCTTTGTTCCTCTCCTCTCCAATTTCCAAAATAGTGTAGCTCTCAGTAGCTTTTTGCACTATGGATGCTTATGGAGGATTGAGATTTGAGTATTTGCTCCAAATGTAAAATTAAAAGCTAAAATATTAGATGCTATTAAAAATGATTGATTTTAACCAAAATAACAAGATATTAGATTGCTATGCTAAATGCTCTCTAAAATGCCTATAGGTTCAATGCATACAAGTTTTCAGGATCTGGATTATGAAGAAATGAGCTCTATTTATAGGTAAAATGGAGCAATGGATGGTTGAGATTGAGTAATCTCAACAAGGGTCAGGATTGAATGTTTTCAAATCCATGTGAGGGCTTTCAACCCAATCCCGGGATGACATATGTCAATGTGAGATAGGTTGAGAGGAGAGGGAATAAGCATTAAATGCTTGACATGACCTTGGGAGTTAAGGTTAAGGTTAGTTGAATGAATAAACTCCTTATTCAAAGAATAAAGCTTTTATCCAATGGATAAACTCTTGTGCAAAGGCAAAAGGGATGAACATGGTCAAAGCAATAAATCCTTGGGGAGACAAGTTGAAATAACCATAAATGGTTATGTAAGAGCCATTAATGGTCATGTAAGAGCCATTAGTGGTTTTGGAAGACTTTGGAGGTTAAATTGTTGAACACACAAAGCATTAAATGTTTTTTAAAGACTTTGAAGTCTTTGAGAAGTGACTCCATGTTGCTTAGGAATGTGACAATAATTAGGGGATGGATTAGGCTAATTAGGAAGGGGTTAGAAGAATCTAGAAGGAGATTAGATTTGCAAGTGGATTTGGTGGGTGAGGGAAAATAGGATTTTATTAAAATAAAAATTCATTTATTTCAATAAATGTGTGCAAGTTGCATTTGTAGGAAAATGCAAGTGGGGGGGGTTTAATGATTTTAAATAAATGTTTAATTTATTTAAAAGAGGAATAGGGGGATTTAATTAAACAAATAGATTTTATTTATTTAATTGATTTGTGAACTTGGTTTAATGAATTAATTAAAATAAATTGAATAATTTATTTAATTAATAGGAGAATGTTTGAAGATGAATTAATTAAATATTAATTAATTAACTCATGGCTAGTTGTATTTTTAATCAAATAAATAGCAAATATTTATTTAATTAAGCTGGACAGATTTGTGTGACTACAATTTAAATTCAATTTAATTAATAATTGTGTCAAATCACATGACTGAACTTAAGGATTGAAATTATAAGAATTGAAGCACATACTTGCTTTGAAATCTCAATAGATAGGTGTCTATTGTTCTTTTCATAACTATTAAATTTTAGCTCAAATTGCTTAAACTTAAATATATAATAATGGAACAATGAAATATTAACTACTGACATTTTTTAGAGTTTGGTTAAATTTGAATCTGCATTAAAAAAAATGACTTAGATCAAATTTGCATGTATGAAAATGAACTCTGAGTGCAAAAAATCCAGTTTTTCACTCATAGACATGAAACTTCGATCTAGAAACAAGTATGTAGAGGATGTGTGATTTAAGGTTTGATTATGTAGGAGTTGATAATACAATCACAGGAACCGAGAATCATTTGCAAGCAAAACACCTATCACACAAAAGAGAAGAAGCGATGATTGATGTTATGCAATCTTGAGAGAAAATTGATCCAAAGAGGAATATGATAATTATATTAAACTTAATGAAACTGAATTATTACAAATGAATGAATGAATTTATTTTATAGAAGGCAAGAGATGCCCTAATCCAATTAAGAGAACTAAATAAAATGCACGATGAACTAAATTAAGCTCAATTACAACTTGAACTAAAGCTAGAAAAACAAACTCTAGATAACAAAAAGCACCTAAGTTTAGTTTAAGTAAAAAAAAATTAAAGAACCTAATTAATAAATAATTAGATAATTCTAAAGTAATTACTGTAGACACTTAAAAATAATTATTTTAATTTTTTTTAATTCCTCACATAATTAATTAATTAATTATGTTAATTCAAATTCTTCTCAATATTAATTAATTATAATTAATATTGTCACTATAGTATGTGACTGCTTTATTTAATAAATCAATCCCTTTCTTTATTCTTCTAAAAATTAAATCCTCAAAAATCTTCCGCTTAGCTAATTAATTTCAATTAATTAGTTAACCTACATGAATCCTACAAATCATCTTCCTAATGCATCATTAACCTAATAAATTCTTCTAGAAATTCCCTAAACTCACTTAACCCTATTCTTCTAATTTTTAATTCCCTCCACTCATTTTCTCTCCTAGTCAAATCCTCCTACAAATCCTATCCCACCTAATCTTTCCTCTAATACCCCTCCTAATGAGTTGCTAGTGGCTAATCATCATGATTAGCCACAAAGTCAACTCCTTGTCCCTTCCATCCAACCACTAGCTTTAAATGCTCTTTTCCTAGGTGAATGTGAGATTTTTAAAATCTCACATTCCTCTAGACATCGCCTCTCCCAAGGAATTTTTAATTCTTTCTTATTCCTCCAATCCCCATGATCATCCCTTTTTGGATAATTTTAAATTCCTCCTCCCCATTCTTCAAGGAATGTCTCATCCCTTGCTCTTCTCAAGGCACATTGGGAAGTCTTCCCAATAAACCTTGCTCTTATCAAGGCACATTGGAAAGTCTTCCCAATGCACCTTGAGGAGTGTGGAGACAAGAAATGCCTTTAAGGCATATCTCTTGGTCTCCACACCCTCTCTTGGGCCTTGTGAGATCTCACAAGAAATCCAAGCCCTTCTTCTTGAATCCATCCTAGCCATCCATTTTTCCTCTCCTCTTCCTATAAATTGAGGACTCCATCCCTTCATTCTTCATCTCCAAACTTAGTAATCTTATGCTGCCATTTTGAGCCTAGAAAAATCATCTTAACAACCTTACCATGTCAAAATCATCTCTCATCCATACTTAATCATCTCATCCCTATCATCCCTCAAGATCCATCTCATTTGTGCACAACATTGGAGAGCCATCCACATCAAGCAAGCAAGTGGAGCACATCAAGTGGAGCATCATCCAAGGGCGCCTTCACTTCATCAAGCTCCATCCGAAGGAGAAGGTATAAAGTTTTGTGAGGTATATGCATCCCATTCTTGTTTTTGTGTGATTCAAATTATGTCTTTCAATTTCATATGTTTCTATGATTGATTTGCATGGTTTGCTAACTAAATCCTCCTCGCTAATCTTTTCCCCTCTTCATTTTGGCATGCCCGGTGGGACCCACGTCCCTAAGAACTAATGTTTTTGTGAGTTGTGAGACACAAGTTCTGGAACAGCGCAAGAGACTGCAAACCGATAGGAGCGACTCGAGTTTAGTGCGACAATAAACCTACTTCGATGCGAGTGCGGGCGCATCAGCGCGAACACCCTGCACATTTGAATTTTCTTCCCGTTCTCTGTTAAAATTTTAAAAAATTCACTTTCTGTCTATCTGATTGTCGCGTGTGCAGGCGTTTCAGCATGAGCGCAGGCGTTTCAGCGTGGCTGATTTAAATCAATGCGAGCGCTTTTATGACATTCCCGCCCAGTTGTTTCAATTTAAATTTTAAAAATTTTACCCGCTGATCCCCCAGGTTTCTGTTTTCAAGATTCAGCTCAAGCGCAGGCATTTCAGCATGAGCATTTCTGATGAGCATGACAAACAGGTATAAAGCCCTTCTTTGTCCTATGTTGGCTATCTTTTTTGTTTACTGGTTTTATTTAGTTCAGCGTGTACGCAGGCATTTCGGTGCCTGCGCAGGTGCTTCAATGCGGTTGGCTGCACTTCAGCGCGTCCGTTGTATGTGCAGTACAGTAGGTACTAATCTCTCTTTTTTTAAAGTTTTGCAGTTTAAATCGATTGTCCAAGACCTAATTTTTTTTAAAAAAACTACTAATCCATTTTTTTTGCAGGTTGCCTAGAAGACTCAACCAAACATTGTGCATTTGTTTTAAGTGAGGCACTTAGATTTTAATTAAAAGGGAATGAATCATTGTTTTATGTGTTTTAAGAAAAGTGTAAAGGTAGGAGAGTATGCTCTTGTCTAGCTAGATGATCAGAAATCGAGACCCTCCAACCTTTTCTTGTTTGATTACATGTTTACCTTTAGCGGGTAGCCTCCCAACTTGCTCTTTGAGAAGGTAAGAGGGGAACGACCCAAGTGAGTACACCTGGACCTGGGGTTCCCAACTCACTATAATAAATAGGCCATTGACTATGAAAGGGTCAATGGTTGGGGCTATATGAGAGTTCACTCTCACATTGGGTGCTTAGTAGGGTCCTAGAGATCTCAATCATGCTTTTGTGACTACTAAGTTCTTGGTGTTTCATTGGGCTATAGGCCTCAATTGCACTTGCGCAACTGCGAAGGGTAGTTCCTAATGAGAAGACTTACTAAACACCTTGTTCATAGTGGCCAAAAACCTTCTAGTCATTGGTGCAGGAGGTTGGACCTCCGAAGCCGCCCATATTTTTACGGCCCTTAGTAGAGACACAAAGTTCACCATGAGGAGTTTTCACGGGAATTGATGCTTGGCTGCCCCAGAGAAGTGAGTGTCATGGAGGGGAGCCAGTGGGGTCAAGCATCTAAGTGTCTGCTCTGGGTAAGCGTATCTGGGAAACAAATTGGGATCCAATGACTATTGTCCTTGCCAGCCTTAAGAGTGTTGTACATGAGCATTAGTGTCTTTGAGATAATATACATTTGATCATTGTGTTTTCTTTGTTTGATACATACTTTCCAAGAGTAGACTAAAAACACCTCACTAATCCCAAACACTTTGCAAAAACACTTGTCAAGACACAAACAATTATCCAAGTCCTTACCTCACAGAGTCCAAAATTGTGTCCAAACTTCGTTAGTCCCATGTCTAGATTCATTCTTTAAAACACCAATTATCATCAAAATTAGGGGGGTCGTATCCCTTCATACAACTTTCCATTTGAATCGATCCTCTATTGAGTCATGTTCATGCCAAGAACAACCTAGTCATCAAGTTTCTTCTAAGTCATCACTATCACACCTTCTCAATCAATCATCCTCAAATTTCCTAAGGACTTAGCACATCAAATCAATTTCCCACCGCTATCAAATCAATTATCAAAATCCAAATCCAATCATCCTTTAATCCAATTTAACCTCACATTAAGGTTGCATACCTTGTGAAGTTCCATTTAGACCTCATCATTAACCAATTGGCTCTCGTGCTTGAAGAAGAATCCTCTCCAAGTATCTTTTGCCTAATCCTTTTTTAGTCAATCAAGACTCTTAACTCATGTCTTTACTTTGCTTAGGGTCATTAGTCAATCCTTGGTGTAAGAGAGGCTTTTTAATCATCATTCCCAGGTCTAAATTCTACCCAACTTGGTCATTACCTTGCTTGTGGTTTCATCCACCACCAAAAATCCTCATCCAAGGACTAAGGTGTCAATCCTAATCAAATTCGGGCTCTAATCCAAGAACCCCACCAATCAGCGAAATCCCTTGTCATCAAAGACAAAATCCAAAATTCCACAAACATCTTGCTAAGTCCTTTCATCAAAGATTTCCTCCTCCAAGCTTTTCTAAGGTTATTCATATAAGGTCACTGTAGACACCCAAAATTGTCCAGTCTAATTAAATAAATATTTTATTTATTTAATTATCTAAGCCTAATTCTTCTATTAATTAAATAAATCTTTATTTATTTAATTAATTCATTTATCCTCTTCTAGCCTTATTTCTCATTTAAATAAATACATTTATTTATTTAAACTATCCTTTTCCTAAATTAAATAAATATCTTATTTATTTAATTGATCTCACTCCTATTAATTAAATAAATCTTTATTTATTTAATTAATTCATTAACCTTTTCTACCCATGACACATGTCATTCATCTCTTAATTCATACACTACCTACCCCTTTCATTATTTTATTATTTCTTTTACCTACCCTCTAATCATAGTCGACCTCCTTTTAGACCTCTCAATCTTATCTCTCCATTTCATATAGTGTCTTCTATATAAGGAGATGCTTCCTTCATTATCAAACCCCCCGTTGACTACTTGACTACACTACGCTTTTGAACATAGGCGATCCTACTTGCAACCACATTCCGTTCTTTGTTGAGCTCTTGTGCACATAAAATCTGAGAGCAAATATATCAAGCAAGATCAATGGAGATAGGAAGAATGGAGATCCAAACCCTATTGGACATGTGATGGTATAATCTTTGTGATTTCATTTGATTTGCATTGTCTTAGGTAATCTTCATATGTTATGGTGGATCTTTGTTGTTGTTAGGCTAGGGTTTTGTGGTTGAATTCATTTAGTCTTGTAATATTGTTTTATCCACTTTCACCATAAACATTTTGGCACGCCCGGCGAACATGGATTTTTGTTAGATCTATGTTTTTTGCAGATTTTTCTAACCCTATATTATTGTTTTGTAAAACAATTTGGAGAATAACCTTGTGTAGCTAGGGTTTTGGATACAAAATCAAGATCTTGGAGAGATTTGATCATATCTCACAAATGGCTTGGAAATTTTGCACCAAACTTTTTTTGCAGTTGAAGAAAGTATCAGGAGCTCTCAATCCAAAATTCAGAATTTTTGGAGCACATTTTCATTTTCTATGAATTTTTTATGATTTTTCATAAAAAAATAATTTTGGGAGCAAATGAGAGAATTTTTTGGATTTTATTACATTTTTCGAAATCTCTCATAATTATACACAGGATCTATTCTTTGTGATTTTAATTTTGATGCAAAATATTTCCCTAAAAATCGAACCTTTAAAAATTAGGGTTTTATTTTGATCAAATCTCACAAACGGCTTCGAATTTTGGCATCAAATATTTTGTGCAGGTCAGGAAAAGTATCAGAAGGATTTAGTAAAAAATTCTGATTTTTTAGATTACTTGTTCAATTTATATGAATTTTTAATGAGTTTTCATAAAAAATTAATTTTGAGAGCAAATTAGCAAATTTTTCAGATTTTCTTATATTTTTGGAAATCTCTTAGAATTATACACAGGATCTATTCTTTGTGATTTTAAATTTGATGCAAAATCATTCCTCAAAAATTGGATCTTTGAAAAATAGGGTTTTGCATTATTTTGCTCATAGCTCACAAACTGCTTGGATTTGTTGTAGAAGTTTTTCTATGCATGTTTGGAATACCATCAGAACTCTCTAGTAAAAATTTCAGATTTTTTGGATCGATTTTGCATTTTATATGATTTTTTTATGATTTTTCATAAAAAATTAATTTTTGGAGCAAATTAGCAAATTTTTTGGAATTTCATACATTTCTAGAAATCTCTTGAAATTTTACAGGTGGTCTTTTTTTATGATGAATCAGATCTTTGAATTGGTCAACAAAATGCATTGTTGAAGGCCCCTATTTCACAAAGTCTTTTGGATCTAAAATTTACTTGTGTGCTTGCAGGAAGGGGTGATTATTTCAAACAATCCAAACTACTAATAAATCTTTGTTGCAGGTCCTTGGCAAGGGTTTTTGGATTTTTATTGTGTGCCTTGTTTTCATAGACTAGCAAACACTTCAATTGGTGCACTAAAATTGAATCATTGTCTTTTGTGTATTGAGCAATAGGCTCTTTTTGTTTAATCTTTAGAGGGCATGTCTCCCCGTGTGGTCATTAGGACTACTAGTGAGGAAAGAACAACCCAAGTGGTAGCAAAAGAAAAGACATCTTCTTCCAAACCACTATAAATAATTGTATTCATGGTGAAAACTATGAATAACGCGTGCTGATTATTTCATACCGACACTATGTCTCCCCATAAACTCGTTTGATCAAATTTATTTGATCAGTTGTAGGGTGTAACCCCTACCGGCTGGGAGCCTTCTGTATTTACAGAGCTGAAAGTGTCGCATGTATGGCCACACGAGCGGATGCCCTTACTAGCACCTTTTTGTTTTAGAAGCTCAAATCTTTCTAGTTGTTGGGGCAGGAGGTCGGACCTCTGGTAGCAGCCCACACACATACGGTTCTTAGTAGAGATACAAAGTTCACCACAAGGAATTTTTATGGGGACTGATGCTTGGTTGCCCCGAGAAGTGAGTGTCGAGGGTGGAGCCAGTGGGGTCAAGCATCTAAGTATCCGCTCTGAATAACGTAGCCTCGGGGTAAAACTCCATGTGAGATCAACAACTATTGTCTTGGTCAGCCATAAGAATCGTGCTTGACTTATTTTGAACAATCAAACATTCAAGACCAAACAGCAAAACATTGTGTCTTTTGTGTCTTCAAGTGTATGCAAAACAATTTTACATCAAACAACACACTTTTCTTTGAGTCATTTTGTCTAGACACTTGCAAACATTGAGTCCTCATCAACACTGTGTCATCTTGTCATGAAAAAATAGTCAAACATTCAAATTTGGTCACCACAAAGCAACTTCACAGATTGGAAAAAATTGCACAAATTTTGCAGAAACATGTCTGTGTCTGACATAATAGCGTCTGTGTCGTATAACCGCATCTATGAAGGGCAGAAACACGTATGTGTTCTCAGAATCAACATTGCATTTACAAAAATCTCAGACTCACGTCTGTGTTTAACAGAACTACGTCTATGTCAGGAAATCGCGTCTGTGAAGTATACAAGCATGTCTGTGTTCAAAATTGAAATTTTTTTTTTACAGTCCAGCAAACAAACACAGTCAATTTCAAAATTCTTGAGCTTCCTAGGTTATTTCTCCAAGGTTTCATCTAGAATTCAACTGGTCTTTGGGTCTCACGCAGTCCATCATTGCTTTACACCTTACATTACATTCACATTTGTCTAAACTTGAGTCAAAAGGTCACTTGCTTATCCTCATCTTGCTTTGTCAACACACTACATACAACAACATTTTGCTAAGTGGTCCCTCATCAAGGTCTATCACCTTTGGGTCTCATTTGGTCTTACTTAGAGTCAAGGTCAACTTACCTCATCAAGAGAAACTATCCTCTCTTTGGAAGTTACGCCTACTCTACTACATACATACTTGGTCTTACACTTTGGACATTGCAAGTACACCTTAGATTCATTTACATTGCATCCAACTCTTGGTCTTCCATACTTTTTCCATTTTCATCTAGTCTCACACATCTCGGTCAATACCTAGTTCATGGTTGAAACCCGTCTTCAAAAATCTAGGAGAGAAACTAAAGAGGCTCAAGAGTTCGCAAACATGAGTTCTTATGAGTATGACAATGATATCTTTTTCAATTCTGATCATACTACATTACCTGACATGGATGCCTATAGAAATATTCCAAATGTTGAGAACATGGACACTACAAACAACAATGATACACACAATGATGATATGGACAACTTTTCAGTACATTTAACAGATGTGGAAGAATCCATTATGGATCCCCGTTTCAATCGATTGGTTGAGGAAATAATGAGGAGGGATAGACAATACTTCTTACAAATGATGACACAAAGTGGAGCCAAGATACCTCATGATTTTGACATGTCTCAAATAATGGAAAATTGACCTTTGCAACAACCTCACTCCAACATGGATCAAAGGAGGCCTAATAGTGGAGGCAATAGAAGACCACATATGGTGCCTGAATCACCATCATCTTTGTTTCAAAAACCAAAGGTCCCATGCACACATGGTCAAGCATATGATACTCATCTTCGCAGACCATTATGGAAGTCTTATGCAGAAAAATATGCTCAATCACATACCAGTGCTAAGGATCAACCACCAAAGTAATTGGATACTCAAAGGCATGCTCAAAATTTGGATACAAGGAAACCTCGTGTCAAATTTGGGGGCAACACACTAGAACAAACTCATGACATTCCTATAGAGTATGGTCTACATGGACAAAGCAGATATTTCATTCCTCAACATGACTCTATACCAAGTGGTCCATATACGCAGCATCATTATAGACCTCCTCCATATGAACATGTGTATGATCAATATCATCCATATATGCAACATGCTCCTCCTCCAATTGGTGCCTCAAGCATGGGGTATTATCCAAGAAGTCAATCTCCACCTAAGAGAAATTTGGAGCAACAAATCAGGGACTTACAATGGAAAATGGAGGACATAAATACACCAAAGCCAACATACACAATAAGAGACATATGTCCTTATCCACTTGACAAGAGAATTCCAATGCCTCCTTTTCCTACACACTTTGTGACACCTAAGTTTGATAAGTATAGAGGCAAAGGGGATCCTAAGGCACACATAAGACAATTTTTCACAGCTTGCATTGAGATAGTAGCAAAAGAGACATATTTGATGAGATTATTCCCAAAGAGCTTAGGCGATCAAGCTATGGAATGGTTCTCCCAACTTCCACCTGGTATTAAGTCATGGGGTGACTTAGCAGAGGCATTTATTCAACATTTCTCCTACAACATAGAGACAGACATATCAGTCACTACTTTGTGCAACACCAAGCAAAAGGATGGAGAACCTTTTTCATCACTTTTACAAAGATGGAGAAATCTAGCCAACAGATGCTCTTGTGAAATTCCACAAAAACAAATGGTAGAGATGTTCACTCAGAATTTTAACAAATACATTGGTTATGACTTAAGGAAAGCTTGTTTGTCCACCTTCAAGGATGTCATTGAAAAAGGCTTAGCAACAGAGAAGGTCCTAATTGAACAAGGAGTCATTAAGATATTCAAGGAAAACAAAGATGACTTTTAAGGAAAAGACAAGCCAAGATTTTGGAATAAAAACAAGAACACGGTCAATGATGGTGTTGTTGATGCCAATACAGTGCAACCCAAATTCATTGTTTCCAGATCAAATCAGGTGAATACTCAAACAACTTCTAAATCACGAAGGAAGTACACTCCATTGGGAGAACCACTTGAGTCAGTTTTCAACAAGCTAGTGGCAAACAAGGTAATCACTATTCCAGATTTTCCTCCATATGAACCAAAGCTTAAACCAAATTGGTGGAATGATGATGAATATTGTGAATTTCATAAGAGCAAGGGTCATAAGACAGGAAATTGTCATTGACTGAAGAACATCATACAAGATCTCATTGATAGAGGTGACATTGAGATTGAAGGACACTCAGCCAATCAAGAACATGAGATGTTTAAGGAACCATTCCCAAAACTTGACAAGGGAAAAGTTGTAGCCACAGATGATCAAACCAACTATACCAGAGCATCCTACAATTATGATTCAACCATCAATCACATTTTGATGGATAATTATGTCTCTACCATTATCATCAAGGACAGAATGCCTGAGAATTCTACTCAAAGACCCAAGATTGTCCTAAAAGGCATTGGATCTTCTTCTGAACCTACCTCTGAATGTCACGTTACAACCCATCGAGGTAAATTCACTTTTCTAGGTGCTCCAGCTAAAAACACTGCTTCCTCATCAACCAAGCCTAAGTACGATCTTGTAGAATAGTTAGGGAAGACACCCGCACTCATCTCCATCCTTGAGATTTTACGCATATCTCCTGCATATAAAGCCATTCTTAACAAAATCTTGAGAGACACTCTTGTCCCTACTAATCTGAAGGTGGACTAGTTTCAAGCCATGGTGGGATACCTTTCCATTCCACACTCCCTTACATTCACAGAAGCCGATGACACCTTCGTAAGTCAGCCACATAATGCACCTTTACACATTGAAGCCTTCATACACAAACATCGAATAAAACGATCCTGATAGATGGAGGAGCCGGTCTAAACATTTGTACATTGAGCACTATTAAACAATTGGGATATTCTTATAAAGCTATGAATTCTACAAACAAAATTACCATCAAAGCATATGATGATGAAGAGCGTTCATCCAAAGGTACAATCACCTTGCCTCTCAGAGTTGGGCCAGTTACAAAGGATGTGGTTTGTCAAGTCCTAGACCTGGATCTCACATACAACATATTGCTAGGATGTCCATGGATTCATGAGATGAGCACAGTACCATCTACATATCATCGATGCATCAAGTTTCCACATAATGGAGTTGAAGTGACCTTCAAAGCTGATCCAAATCCATTCATATATTGCAACAATATGTGATCTAGATCAGAAATAACAATACCAGTCAATCGAGAGGCTATTCCATCTTCAGCATATGTGGATCTAGAATCCTTGAAAGCTTCTACATCAAAGCAAACAGAGCTAAAAGAAAAGTTCAAGATTAAAGACATGGGATGTGGTGAGTATATCTTCCATGTTGATCAACTCCCACTATCTCCTAAGAGATTGAGTCGACAGGAACAATCTATAAACAATTTTCAAGGAATTGGGTATGAACCACCTAGTGTTGTGGCTACTAAGTCTGAATGCAAATCTCCTCTAGTGGTGCAGGTAGCTCTTGATATTAATAGTCCTAAGAGTGGTTCCAGCAAAGAATCTATTGAGCATATCACCAGCCCTCTTGAGAACTCACATAGCCTTACCATTTCATCCACTCATTCTATTTCCACTCTGCTCCTAGACTTGGATCAACAAGAATCAAAAAAGCCCTTACTAATTGGGGATAAAAAATCAAGCTTTGAAAAGAAAAATCTAAAAGTCAAAAATATAGAAAAGTCCTTTAGTCCAAATCAAAATCAAAAGCTATTGGACTCTAAAAAAATTAAGGTCGAGGATAAAAATCCTATGAAAGAAAAAGAACAAGAGTTGATCTCCCCTAACACCAAAATAACTGGGGGCAAAAGTTCCACAATTTCAAGCCAAAAAGAATACTTGTTGATCCTAAGTCTCCATCATGTCATCCTACTTTCACTTCTTTTCACAATCATAAGCCTTCATAACTCATCCACTTGTTCCACACATCCATCCCCTTTTGGCGATACATCATGGACCTTTAATGGAGCTTCCTCGAAGGACTTTGTTATCAGATATGCCCAATCTTCTTTAGGTGATACGCATATGGGCAAACATAGTCCACACACTAGTAATTCTATCTCAGTTCCTTTATCAAGGAATACAGACACTCAAGCTACACATCATTCAGTCAAGGAACAATGTAGCTACAATCACAAGGTAAAGCCTCACACATTTGAGGTGGGTGACTTAGTTCTCAGAGAAAATCCTAAAAATCAGCAAGATAGAGAGAAGAAAGGCAAGTTTAGATCAAATTGGCTTGGTCCTTACATCATCACAACAACATATGGATCTGGTGCATATCAGCTCTCAACCACAAAGGGTTAACCTTTGGAGGATCCTATCAATAGCATGCACCTTCGCAGGTTTTACACATAGCTCTTCAGAGTATCCAAAAATACAAAAAAAAATCAAATAAATTCAAAAATACAAAAAAAATTTCAAAAAAATTTCAAAAATACAAAAAAAATTATAAAACAAAAAAATCGTTACTTGGTGAAAACCTGACAAACAGGCGCCTTGTGACACAAAAAAAAAAAAACATTGAAAAATCAAAAAAAGTAAAGAGAAATAATTTCGTCCAACGGTGAAAACCACTTCGGTGGTGCCCTGGGCAAGTACCATGGTGAAAACTGGGTCACCAGTGCCATGCATAGATACATTGCTCCTCCCTCCTTCAGGATTCACTTTCATCCTTTCACTTTGCACACACTCACAACCTATTCGTTCATAATAAACTTACCCATTCCCATCATGGCTTGTTATTGATCTACCCAAGATTGGTTAGCCATTCATAATAAACCTCCCTTTTCACCTCCCTTTCCATCCATAATAAATCAGATCCTATCTGTGGCTAAGGCAAATCCTACGTCTAGTGATGGGTGTGGAACTAAGAACATCACATGTTTCGAGGAGTACAATTTCTTCCAGCTTCCTTCAGTCTATCCGCACACAATCCGCAATAAAGCAACATTTGCATCACAGATCCGCAATAAAGTTTCATCTTCTCTGCAATAAAGTATCAATTTCATGGATTCAGTCACTTTCAGATGAGACAGCAACAACAATGGACTTCAACAAATCAAATCTTTCAACAGACTCAGACAACATTATGGTTCAGTGCTATCTATCCTTTTTGTGAAAGTAAACATTGTGACCCCAATCAAATAAAACTTATACAAGTGACAAGAGACACTAAACTTGAGAACTACAGTGGATGTTGGTGTCGAGTCTTGGTTTTCTTTTGATTTTCTCTTTCTGGTGACATATCTTTTAGTTTTTCCGGGATGTCTTTGACTAGAGATTCTATCTCTAGGATGTCTTTGACTAGAAAGGTGAGGATGGGGTATCGTCACCTATTTTTCTTTTGCTGTATGTGGATTGTCTCTTAGTAATGCTATGACTTGTCCAAGGATATGAGGACACTGTGAGTCTAGTATGAACTGGGCCATTCCTTGTTTGTGACTGTCTTATCTCCATGCAAATAGGTACAATGACTTTCAGGGTTGGACATATGCCTCGATTGTCATAACCTACTTGCCATAATAAAGCTCAATGATGATAACGCACAAGAATCTCTTTCACTTCCATATCTTCTATCATCCATCCCCATTTCTTGATTGACTTCCATCATCCTTCTTGAGTCTGTGTAGCTTGCTATCACATGACTGAGTATAATGACACGCCAAACATATTTGCATTTCATGTAGTTGCATCTGCATTATCACATGTTAGCATTTCATACATACATATGGATATCACAATTGCACCACATCCTGCACACAACACATGTTAGCACATTTTACATTCTCATCATGTAAATAATCATTTGCATTATCATATTCATCTGCATTTCATACATTCACATTCACATTCACATATGCATAACATATAAAACATAAAAGAACAAAAAATATTACATTTCTTCATGTACGTATTTGCATCCTGTAGTCACACAAATCTGTCCATTTTAATTAAATGAATATTTCGTATTTATTTGATTAAAAATCCACTAGCCATCAATTAATTAAATAAATATTTAATTAATTCATCCCCAAACATTCTTCTATTAATTAAATAAATTACTCAATTTATTTTAATTAATTCATTAAATCAAATTTCAATCAATTAAATAAATAAAATCAATTTATTTAATTAGAATCCCCCTTTTAAATAAATTAACATTTATTTAAATCATTTTAAAACCCCCCCCACTTGCATTTTCCTACAAATGCAACTTGCACACATTTATTAAAATAAATGAATTTTTATTTTAATAAAATCCTATTTTCCCTCACCCACCAAATCCACTTGCAAAAATCTAATCCCCTTCTAGATTCTTCTAACCCCTTCCTAATTAGCCTAATCCATCCCCTAATTATTGTCACATTCCTAAGCAAAATGGAGTCACTTCTCAAAGACTCCAAAGTCTTTGAAAAGCATTTAATGCTTTGTGTGTTCAACAAATTAACCCCCAAAGTCTTCCAAGACCACTAATGGCTCTTACATAACCATTTATGGTTATTTCAATCTTGTCTCCCCAAACATTTATTGTTTTGACCATATTCATCCATTTCACATTTGCACAAGAGTTTATCTATTGGATAAAAGCTTTATTCTTTGAATAAAGAGTTTATTCATTCAACCAACCTTGACTCAAAATCCCAAAGTCATGTCAGGCATTTAATGTTTATTCCCTCTCCTCTCAACCTATCTCACATTGACACTTGTCATCCTGGGATTGGGTTGAAAGCCCTCACATGGATTTGAAATCATTCAATCCTGACCCTTGTTGAGATTACTCAATCTCAACCATCCATTGCTCCATTTTTCCTATAAATAGAGCCCATTCCTTCATAATCCAGATCCTGAAAAACTTGTATGCATCTAAGCTATAGACATTTTAGAGAGCATTTTTAGCATAAACAATCTAATCTTTTGTCTTTTGGTTAAAATATATCATTTTAGCATTAGCATTAGCTTTTTATTTCACATTTAGAGCTATATTACAATCTCAATCCTCCATAAGCATCCATAGTGCAAAAAGCTACTGAGAGCTACACTATTTTGGAACTTGGAGAGGAGAGGAACAAGGGAGAAGGAGCTAATCCCATGCTAAGAGATAGTTGGAGATGTCTCATTGTCTTTACTTCTTTAGTTAGATTCATTAGCATGTTTTTAGTGTCTCTCTTGGAATGCCTTCATATGTTTTAGTTTTTGATTGACTAACACTAATGCTTTGTGTGTTTTGTGTTGTTTGATCTTAAACTAACTATTTGTGCCATTTAGGAGGGCATCACATCCATATCATAAGCATCACATAAAAACATACATCATGAAACATCTCATCACATAGGTACACATGCATATAGTTGCCGCAAAGATGAATCATCTCATATATATATCAAAAATCATGTGTCATGATATAATGATGTCAAAATAGATATGGCTACAGCCAACCCCTCGTGTCGCCCTATCCGGACAGAGGAACCCACTGATAACTCCTCCTAGCACCGTTGGTAGCACCAATCCAATCTGTGTCATCGTGTCCCATGCCATGTCTCCTGCCCTCATCTCCAGTCCTGGATCATGAAACACTCATCTCAGCGCATCCCTGTCTCTGTCTCGATCGTAGGGAACTAACTCCCCATCGATCGGTATCCTTAGTATCCTACATACATCCTCCAAGGTGACTGTCATCTCACCATCAACAAATGGAAAGTGCAAGTCTCTGAGTGCCATCTCTTAGCTAATGCAGTTAGTAATCCCATGTTCGCCTGAAACTCAGGCACATAAAGAATGAATCTCAAACCCATAACCTCAATGGAAGCTCTGTCCTCAAATGTCAGCTTTGGTCGTAACCTCTGAGTCGACGGGAATCTCTCTCGTGACTCCAACATAGGTAGATACTCCTGCAGTCACACAAATCAATCATCTTAGTCCTAGTGACACTCATTGTTCATCACAAAGTGTTGCTTCTATCCTAGTGGTACTCCCTGTTCATCACAAAGTACTACGTGTTTGGCACTCCCTATTCATCACAAAGTGTTGCTCACATTTGCACTCACTGTTCATCACAAAGTGCTGCTCATATTTTAGTACTCCCTGTTCATCACAAAGTACTATATCTTGGTACTCACTATTCATCACAAAGTGCCTTGATCTATCTTATCCTAGGGCCTATGCTTGAGTGAATCCTCTTGAGTAGTTTCCTAATTGGCAACGTATGTTCTATCATAGAATTGTCAATCCTAGCCCTATTTGCTATCCTAGTTTTCCCTAGAGGTCCTACTTGAGTGTATCCTCTCAGCAGTTTATCCAATCGACAGCGTATGTTCATCACAGAACTACCAATTTGACCTAGAAGACACAAATTCATATTTTTGGACACAAACGCACTTTCCAGACATAAACGCGCTTAGAGACTGCATAAACATGCCTACCTAGCACAAACATGCCTAAAACACACAGACGTGCCTATGCTCTGCATAGACACGCCTAAAGACACAGATGCACCTGCATGACACAGACGTGCCTGCATGACACAGACACGACTGCATTCTGCACAGACGCTTTTCCTAACATAGACACGCCTGGCACCAACGCAGACGCGCCTACACATTTTTGACATTTTTTGGACCCTATTCTAAGTGCATTTATTACTCTACCTAGCATGCATTAATGACAAAAATAAATGCATCAAAGTACAAGGAGGTTTTGTGGTACTTACTGGCTCTCCTGCCTCTGCTGGCCTCTGGAATCGGCAAACGCAGTCGAATCTGTGAACCAAAGCCATCACTGCTGACTACTGCTGCTCTTTTCTCTCTCTGCACTATAATCTCTTGGAGGTGTAGATGACAATGAGGATGTTTTCCCCTTGTGGTCTATCTTATAGACTACCCTAGCCCTATTCAGTCTTCTTTATCTCATGACTCTGTCACTCTATCCTATTCAGTCAGTCCTTTCTAGCCTTTCTTTCTTATCGAGAGATTGTCTACAATCTTTTCACACATTTTCATCCAATCTCTCGAGGGGGCATATCATTCCCATCTTGGGGCAACTTTGTATCAGTTCATATTATCTTCTTTGAAACAACGTGACAAGCCGCATTGTCTCAAAGAGGGGCAAAATGTAGACACCCAAAATTGTCCAGTCTAATTAAATAAATATATAAATATTTTATTTATTTAATTATCTAAGCCTAATTCTTCTATTAATTAAATAAATCTTTATTTATTTAATTAATTCATTTATCCTCTTCTAGCCTTATTTCTCATTTAAATAAATACATTTTTTTATTTAAATTATCCTTTTCCTAAATTAAATAAATATCTTATTTATTTAATTGATCTCACTCCTTCTATTAATTAAATAAATCTTTATTTATTTAATTAATTCATTAACCTTTTCTACCCATGACACATGTCATTCATCTCTTAATTCATACACTACCTACCCCTTTCATTATTTTATTATTTCTTTTACCTACCCTCTAATCATAGCCGACCTCCTTTTACATCTCTCAATCTTATCCCTCCATTTCATATAGTGTCTTCTATATAAGGAGATGCTTCCTTCATTATCAAACCCCCCATTGACTACTTGACTACACTACGCTTTTGAACATAGGCGATCCTACTTGCAACCACATTCCATTCTTTGTTGATCTCTTGTGCACATAAAATCTGAGAGCAAATATATCAAGAAAGATCAATGGAGATCCAAACCCTATTGGACATGTGATGGTATAATCTTTGTGATTCATTTGATTTGCATTGTCTTAGGTAATCTTCATATGTTATGGTGGATCTTTGTTGTTGTTAGGCTAGGGTTTTGTGGTTGAATTCATTTAGTCTTTCAATATTGTTTTATCCACTTTCACCATAAACAGTCACAACTCGATCCCAAAAGAAAAAGATGGTTGAATAAAAATATGGCATGTCGGACATTAGTGTCCTATATGAAGATCCCATGCAAGATCCTACACAAAGTGGGCAACCTAGCAATCAAGATCAAAGCCAAAATCCTAACATGGTTAGCCAAGATGAACTCTCCCCGGAAGTGCAAACGTTCCTAGCAGACTCTTATAACCAAGAGATGATTGAAAATTTCATCCAACACAATCCTACTGCACTTCTAAAGACTCTCCTTGAAAATGGAGCTCAACTTCCACCTGAATTTGATAAATCCACTCTCAGCCAACAACCACAAGGGGACCTTGCTCCTACACAAAATGTTGCACCTATTATTCAAACTCAATCAATTGTATCCCCACCAATCATCCAAACTCAATCAATGCCACCCACGGAACCTCCCACTGTGGTCTCCATCCTACCTCCTTCCTCTTTACCATCTATACCACTATCAAATCCGGTCTCATCTATTCTCCAACACACTTCTATACCACCTCCTTCCATTCAACCACATATTTCTATTCCACAAACTTCCCTTCCTGTCAACAATGTCGCAAATTTTATCCGGGCCGTACTCAATCTCATCACAATAGCTTGCGGACCGCAACCAACTATCACCCAAATCCCAGTGACATCGGTTATCACATCTCACGTTATCCCCTCCTCATCATATCAATAAATTGGTGGTGGTGCAACTTCCTTGACTCATCCAATTCTTGGGGCAAATACAATTCATCATTATCAAAATCCACAACAAGACCTCATCAAGGAAATTTAAGACATGAAAAATATCATCAAGGACATGAAAGAAGGGACTAACAAGAGGAAACCTTACTTGTTTAAGGAATTTTGTCCTTGTCCTTACGACCCGCCTATATTAGTTGTACCTTACCCTCCAGGATTTGAGATTCCTAAATTCACCAAGTATGAAGGCAAAGGAGACCCTCGCGACCATGTCCGGGAATTTCACAACTTATGTCAAGAAGTCTCCTATAGTGACCTATATCTTTGCTGACTCTTTCGCAAGAGTCTCACAAGAGACACCCTCACATGGTTCTCATCTCTACCATGAGGCTCCATTGTCTCCTTTCCAGACTTGGCAGAGAAATTTGTAGCTCACTATGCCTACAACATGGCTAATGACATTTCCATGACGGACCTATGTAACACGAAACAAAGGCCCGGAGAGACTTTTGCCAACTTCTTACAAAGATGGAGACATCTTATCATGAAATTTCAGTGGGACATGCCAAAGCAACATCAAATTGAATTATTTCAAAAGAATTTGGTACCCGAACTTTCAAGACCTTTGACGTCCCAATGTATCAAATCCTTCCAAAAATTGACTGATAAGGGCCTCGCCATCAAACGTGTCTTGTTGGAGGAAGGAACCTTGAAACATTACCAGAAATCAACACAAAGTTCTCCCTCTTATCATAACGACAAGCCAAAATTTTGGTCTAAAAACAAAAATGTGGTCAACGATGGTGTAACTGATGCAAAGCGGGTCCAAACCGTGGCTGCTCCCCCAAAATCGAACACCAATAATCATCAATTCAACAATAAAAACAATCAAAATCAATCCCAAAAACCTCACAACAATGTCTCAATCCAGGGACGACCACCACGATCAAATAACAGGACTCCAAGAGATTTCACCCCTCTTGCTGAGCCTATTGAAATGGTGTTTCAAAAACTTGTCCAAGCAGGTGCAGTGGTTTTTTCGATCACTCGCCCGTTTGACCCCAATCAACCCAAACCTAGATGGTATAATGAGAATGAGTATTGCGAGTATCATCGTATCAAGGGACATGACACACGAAAGTGCATGAAGCTCAAAATATACATACAAGATCTCATTGATAGGGGTGAGATTGAAGTAGCAAATGCAAAACCTAGTAATAACAATGACAAACTTAAAATGTACCAGGAACCCTTCCCAAAGCATGATAAAGGAAAAGGCTCATCATCTAACGCAGTGGGTTATGACTACACCAATCACATAACTAGCTTTGACTCTTTAGTGGGTCGCATCAAGCCTACAGACAACCATGTTAATGTCATAACTATCCAAGAAGTTAAACCTCCCCCTCCCCAAAGCAGACCAAACCCTGCTAGGATAGTCATTCAAGGTGCCATGCCTTCCACCTCACATCCCCAAAATGACTATAATGTAACCACATGTCGAGGAAAAATCAATGTCCAAGGAGTTCCTCCCCCACCAAACCCCCCACTCATGTCTTCCACCCGCCGACAGGACCTCCTGGACCAACTTGGGAAGACCCTTGCACATATTTCCATTCTGGAACTTCTCAAGACCTCCCCTGTACATAAGGAAATTTTGGAACAAGCCCTCCTTGAGTCTTGCATTCCTGATAACATTAATGCTACTCAATTCCAAGCTCTCATCAGAAACCTTGGTGCCCAGCAGTACTTTGTATTTACCTCCAAAGATGCTCCTATAGATGAAAATCACAACAAACCTTTGCATATTGAAGCCCTTATCCAAAAACACAAGGTTAAACGTATTTTGATAGACGATGGATCCGGACTTAATCTGTGTACATACAAGTTAATATAACAATTGGGACTTTCTGAGGACTTGGTAGACACATTGGGAAGGATCACCATAAAAGCATATGATGATGCAGAGAGAGTTTCGAAGGGCATGATCACCTTACCTCTTCAAGTGGGCCCTATTACAATTGAAACCTCTTGCCAAGTACTAGATCTTGATCTCCCCTATAACATTCTCCCCGGATGGCCATGGATTCACTCCTTGTAGGTCATGCCCTCCACCTATCACCAATGCATCGAATTCCCCTTTAATGGAAGAGAGATCACTATCAAAGGTGATCCCCAACCTTTTCAATATTGCAAACTCTTAGAGGGGAAGCATTTGTATCGTTGCCCACTAAATAGACCCTCACCAACACCTCCATCTGACACATCAAATGTTGCCTCCACTTCATCCCAACCAGATAATCAAATCAAGATCCTGGACAATGGCTATGGTAAATATAGATTGGAGGACGTCTTATTAATAGCCAACCTCCCTCTCTCTCCTAAGTCATTTTGAAAACCGAAAGAGCTCAAAAAGGACCCAAAACCAGTCATGCAATGCCAAAACACCACCTTCCAGCAATGGGACCCACTTGATGAGGAGAGCCTTGAAGTAGATGTCTCTTCATGGCTGTACCAGGAAGAAGGTGAAGATCCAGCAAAAATATCCAAAAAGATGTACCCAAAAGCATCAGTCATAGTCGAAAAAATGGGTTACAAAGGACACGGCCTGGGACCAAAGGAGAAAGGAAGAAAAGAACCCATCAATCCCATCTCCTACAAATACAACAAAGGCTTGGGGTACACCCCGGTTCCCAAGATTACTATCGTCGGTGCCCCTTCTAGTCCTTCTTTGGATATCGAAAGTGCTGATGAAGAGGAGTTCCACGAAATGCCTTATGAATATGAAAAATTATATCTTCTTTGACACTCACATCAATACCATTACCCCCATAATCCCTTCCACTTCACACAAGCTACATCTTGTCCATCCTGAACTCATAGATTGGAGCCAACAAGACAAACCCACGTTAGACATCTGCGTTGATGATAATGCTCTCATTACTCTCCTGATGGTACAAAATCTGGAAAATTGTAACAAAGTAGTGGGTATTCAACTTCGCGAACATGCATACTTTGGTAGTTAGGTCAATGCCCTTAGCTGAAAAAAAGATAATCAAAGCAAAAAACATGATTCCCAAGGTGAAAACCTCTTTGAGGCACCTTTGGATGAGCAAAAAATAAAAACAAAGGGCGTATCCAAAAGTGAAAACCTGGAAAAGGCACTTGACAATGAGGGACTTGACCTACCTACCATTGGTTACCTTCCACAGGATAGATCAAATTTGTTGATAGAAGAAACATATACCATCAACATGGGCACTAAAGCCATCCTACAAAATGTGCTCATTGCTAAGTCCCTCACGGAAAAAGAGAAACAATATTTCATCAACTTCCTGGTGCAGGGGCACCTATTTGAGTCAAAACTCCATTTTTTGGTATTTCATGCTTATATGTTTGTAAAGTCTTGTGTTAGGTTTTTTTTGTTGTTTTAGGTTGTTTTGAGTCATTTGTAGTTGTTTTGATCTCATTTTGGGCTTGAGAGATCAAATCTTGCATTCCAGGCCTTGAGTTGACAATTTATGGCCAAAATGTGAAAAATGGCCAAAAAGGTCTCCTAATGGTTTCAAGAGCATTGAAACATGTTTTTTTAGTGTTTCTAAGCATGTCTAAGTTGTTTAGTCAAGTTGATGAGGCTATATTGTGAAAAATGCATCTTGGAGCAAGAAAAGTTGTCATTTGGCTTAAGGAAGTTGTCAAAATTGTCTTTTTCTTGCAAAATGTAAATTTTGAAGCCTCTTGTCCATAAAAGGGCATGGAAACCAACTTGGGAAACTATTTAAGGCCTCCCTTTTCCTTGGAAAGGGTTTATGATTGTACTTACAAGTGGAACTCAATAGAAATCAAGTGTTGTTTTTGCTTTTATGACTGTTTTTCTTCCTTTTTGAGGGGCAGCCTGTACTGTAGTTGTACAATCCATACTGTACCTTTTGGGAAGTTGATATGTTGTTGTTTTAATACTTCTCATGTACTTCTTTCATTGATTTTTCCTTTGCAAAGTGCTTGTAGTCACATAAATCTGTCCACTTAATTAAATGAATATTTAATATTTATTTGATTATTTAACCATCAATTAATAATTAATTAAATTAATATATTTAATTAATTCATCTTAACCCTCTTCTCCTATTAATTAAATAAATTATTCAATTTACTTGATTTAATTCACTTAACCAAATTCAGACCATTAATTAAATAAATAAATCATATTTATTTAATTAAATCTTCTCTCACATTTAAATAAATTAACATTTATTTAAATCACCTTTATCCTCTACCCACTTGCATTTTCCTACAAATACAAGTTGCACAACTATTTTAAATAAATCATTTATTTAAATCACCTTTATCCTCCACCCACTTGCATTTTCCTACAAAAGCAAGTTGCACAACTATTTTAAATAAATTATTTATTTAAAATCTTATTTATCCTCACCCACTTGAAACCTTTAATGGTTACCCTTAAAGTCTTCAAACTTGATGGCTTTAAAGTCTTCAAACTTGATGGCTTCCTTCTATAGTCTTCTTAAGCCTTTAATGGTTTCCCTTAAAGTCTTCAAACTTGATGGCTTTAAAGTCTTCAAACTTAATGGCTTCCCTTAAAGTCTTCTTAAGACTTTACTGGTTTTCCTTAAAGTCTTCAAGCCTTTAATGGTTTCCCTCAAAGTCTTCAAGCATTTTAATGCTTTATCTTCCTTTTTCTCATTTAAATAAATTAATATTTATTTGAATATTTATCCAAATGCAAATTACACCATTTAATTGAAATAAATGATTTTATTTTAATTGAAAATACCAAAATTCCTCCCACTTGCATTTTCCTACAAAATCCACTTGCATGCCTAAACCCCTTCTAGATTCTTCTAAACCTTTCCTAATTAACCTAATCCATCCCCTAAATATTGTCACATTCCTAAGCAAATTGGAGTCACTTCTCAAAGACTCCAAAGTCTTTGAAAAGCAATTAATGCTTTGTGTGTTCAACAAATTAACCTCTAAAGTCTTCCAAACCACTTATGGCTCTTACATGACCATTAATGGTTAATTCCACTTGCACCCATGGTTAAGGACTTTGACCCCTAACTTAACCCTCATGTAACCCATGTGTCTCTTCAAAGCATTTATTTCTTTGACTAGGGTAACCATCATGTCCCCTCAAGCATTTAATGCTCCTTATCTCTCCTCTCAAGCCTCCTCATGGTGACACTTGTCAACATGGGATTGGGTTGAAATTCTCACATGGATTGAATATCTTTCAATGCTAACCCTTGTTAAGATTACTCAATCTTAACCCTTCATTTCCCCATTTCTTCTATAAATAGAACCCTTCTCCTCAAGCAAAAAAGAAGCATTAGAGTATTGTTGTTATACTGGCATTAGCATAGAGCTTTTTCATAGCATCACTATCTACACTTGCATAGCATTTTCTTATCATATTCAACTATCTTGAATCTCCATATGGCATCCATGGCTAGTGCTAAAAGCTGAGAGCTACACTCATTTGGGACTTGGAGAGGAGAGGAACAAGGGAGGAGCAACTATGAGCATCTTGATTAGCTATTTTATTTTATGTTTATATGCTTTCTATTTCATGCTTAATATCTCTCTTGATATGCCTGTTTAGGATAATCTTTTGTTGCTAACACTAACGTTTGTTTCTTGTGCTCTTGTGTGTGTTGCCATCAAACAGATTTTCTAATCCTTTTTACAGAGCATCATTTGGTGAACCCGACGTGAATCCAAAGACCAAAAAGATCAACTTTTTTTTTTTAACCAATAACATGTTTGAATGTTGAAAATGTCACACAGGTTGCGCTTTTGACACTGTTTTGGTGCGTTTGACATTATTTTGGCGCTATTCACCCTATTTCAGTGCTTTTGCCTTCTCTGTCTTTCCCTTTCTTTTAGTGCGTTTGTGTTAAATAGCGCCTCTGTTCAAACGCAGACTAGTGCTATTGCAACAGAACGTTGTACAAATCACCTTGTAACAAAACAAACAAAAAAAAAAATTAGGCTTGTAGAAGCCCACCAAATAGGCGGATTTTACTAACTATTTTTCTCTTTTGTGCAGATTTAAATTAGATTAAAAAGTATATTTATATTTTTTTACTAACTTGTTTTTAAAAATGAATTCACTTTTTATTTTGGTTTAAAATTAACTTCACATTTCAAATTTGGGCTTTTAAAAAAGAATCACACATTTGTTTGGGGATCTTAAAAAGAATTTCATTGTTCCAAGGTAAAAAGAACCACAAACTTATACAAAACAACTTTATTTCTTGCAAGTTAGGAAACAAACTTCGTTTTGGTGCTTAAAATCAACAAAACAAAATTTATTTTCTTGCATCAACTTAAAAGAAATTTACAATCAACACTTTGTTTTGGGGCAATCTAAAAAGAACAAGCCATTTTTCCTTCAAGCTCAAAAACAATTTTACTTCAAGCAAGACGTGTTTTCAATTCAGTTGACTAGGATTTCAAAGTTCCTAGTTTACAAAATACAATTGCCTTTGAAAATTAAAAAGAACACCATGATTGTTGGAGCAACATCTCCAAATAGATAGAAAATCATTGCGATGACAAGTTAAAAGGAACAAGTGAATTTTGTGTTTGGCACACTTGTGCAAAAGAGTTGGTCGAGTGGTCCTACTTCTAACACACACTATCCTCTCCCTTGGCTCTCGTGGTCCTAGGTGCAAGAGAAAAGTGTTAGTAACACTCAAATTTTATCTTTTAAGAGAGGCCTGCCAAGGGATCGATACTCTTGGGAATGACCTCGAGCGGTAAATCCTTCGAGCCGCTATAGAAATCAGGTGAGAGCGAAAGCTCTAGCCTTGGGTATAGTTGTTCCTACAGTGTAAATGGCTGAAAGGACAAATGGGCCCCACCACCAGTTACAAGGTTCTTAAGTGAGTCACTGCAGAATGAACTTATGTCCAAAAACATCGAACATGACTAAACACCTTTTAGTAGTAGCCCACCCGTTCTATTGATTGAGGATATTTGCGATATAATTTAGTGCAAGAGCATAGATGGTTTTGCTCCCAAGATACTCACCATACATATTTCCTTGAGTAGAAACATAGCTTTTTGAAAAGTCACTTGTGGCTTGATAAAAGTGGTGACTCCCCCATCATAGGGATCATCTATTTGTTATGCTCATGCAAGACTTAGTATATCACATCCGTACCTGCCACGGCGGGATTCATAAGGTATGTAGTACCAAAGTCGAAGAAATATCAAGATGTGGGCTAAATTTATCACAACTGGCCATTTGACCTTAGGGACAAAAAGTGTTTGAAATGTGTTTGTTTTAAAGACCAAGTGCAAATTGAGCCGACTTTAGGCTTTGGAAATACACCTTAAAATACATCTAAAGGAAGGGTCATATACAAGTCCAAAGATTGGGTTGATCTAGACCCATACTCATTTGTGCCTTTGAGGCAACATTTTGGTGTTTGTGTGCTTGCTTTGTTTTCTTGTCAAAGAAACATCAAATCAGAAAATCAATCCCAAAAACAAAGTATTCATCCAACCAAACATCTTTCAAAAACAACCAAAAACATCAAAAACAAGGTACAAACAACAAAGAGTCAAATTTTATGACCATTCTTCACATCTTGCGAAAGAAGAAGCGTCATCAAAATATCAACTTGAAAAGAAGACCATTGAGCTCAAAGGCTTTGATCAAAAGGAGGAAATTCTTCTATATAAATAGACAAATCTTTGTCTCACATAGAGTATTTCTGCGTCACATGCGTCTCTACCTTCAAAGAAAAACAAACGAATTTGATTCCGAATCATTGAACCGCAGAGCTTTTATGCAATATAGAGCTCTGAGTTATCACAAAAACCAAGGAGGAAAGATTAATCTCAACTTCTTCCCAAACGTCTGTATCACATACAACACAACTCGAGAAATTCCACCAACACCCGAAAGGGAAGAGATAGAGTTTGTCCCATTTGTAACACAAAGTTTTTATTGAAGTTGAAAACATTTTCATCCATCATCTCACTCATACATCATCACTTCATCATCAATCCGTCCCAACTCTCAAAACATTAAGAGGTTCTTGTCCCAAGTTCTCTTTTAGATATTGCTTGAAATCAAACACATCACATCACTTTTTAGATTGTTTCTACATCTAGGGTAAGCTCATCCTAAGAGACACATCTACGCAGGTTAAAACTAGTTCATGAGTGAATCCTCTCATTACTAGGTAGTTAAATCTGTAACACATCTCAGATTTCTCTACACCTTATCACATCAAAACTTATCAAACAAACAAGCAATTCAAAGAAGGAATTTCGGTTACATCCACCTTAAAGGTGCTAGAGGTCCACGTGCAACACAATTCACCAACCATCAATCTCTCATTTCATCAAAAACTCATCATCATTTTCACACAACTTCAACAAAAAGCTTATAAACAAAATGGCCCAAACCCGATCACAATCAAGGCAACGAGAAATAGAAAGGGAAGAAGAAGAAGAGGAAAATCTCAATGAATTTCAAGAAGCACTTGGAGGAAATGCAGATAACGAAAACCCAAGTACTCCTACTCCTGCAACAATAGAAAGGGCCCAGCATAACCCTCTCTTTAACAGACTTTTTGATGAAATACTCAGGAGCAATGCGGATGCTCACTTCTTAAGACTCGCTCAAGAAGGAGCAAAACTCCCCTCTGACTTTGATCTTGCCCAATTAAGACAAGCATCAGAAAGACAAAGTCGCCATGAAGAGGAAAGAGGTAGAGATCCCATCAGATATAACATTCCTCGAGGTAACCCACCACCTCCTCCTCCAAATGAAATGGAGATGTTGCGGCAACAAGTCGAGAATCTCACCCAACAGCTTCATAGTGGTGTCAAGACTAACCAATTCTCACTCAATGACATCTGTCCCTATCCTTTTGATAGGAATCTTTACATGCCACCATTTCCACGAGGATTCGAAACACCCAAATTTGAAAAATATAGAGGAAAGGGGGATCCCCGTGATCATGTCCGAGAATTTCATTCCGCTTGTCTCGAAGTAGCATATGAAGACACATACCTAATGCGCCTTTTTCCCCAAAGCTTGGGAGGAACAACCACATCATGGTTTTCCCGACTACCAGGTGGCATTAGAACATTTGAGGAACTTATCCAAAAATTCCTCACTCATTACTCTCATAACATTGAACGCGACATCACCATGGCTGATCTGTGCAACACCAAACAAAAACCAGGTGAACTATTCTCAGTATTCCTGCAATGATGGTGCCAAATGTCTAGCAGACGTTCTCTTCAGTTACCTGAATGAGAACTAGTGGAAATATTCATTTCCAACTTAAACGAAGAAATGGAATTTCACCTGGATGTCAAAGACACAGACTCTTTTAATGATATGATTACCAAGGGTTTGAAATGTGAACGGGCACTTATCAAGAAAGGACTCATCAAAATCTATAATGAACCAAAGGATGGTCCTCGCCCACGCTTCAATAGTGATAAACTAAGCTTCTGGAATAAAAACAAGAATATCATCAATGATGGGGTTGTGGATGCCCGAACTATCCAAAATGCACAACCTGTGGTTCGGTTTGCAGGACAGAATCCTCCACCTCAGAACAACACAAATGGTCCTACAAATCAGGGTCGCATCACATCTCATGATGAACCAAGACCTCGTCAGCAAAAACAAAAATGCACATACACTCCCTTAGGGGAACCCATTGAAACAGTATTGTGACAACTCATTTCTCAAAATTTGGTCACTCTGCCTAAGCTATCAAACTATGAGCCTCAGGTCAAACCACCATGGTGGAGAGATACTGAACACTGTGAATTCCATCAAGGGAGAGGACACAAGACAAGTAATTGTCACCGATTAAAAGATCTTATCCAGGACCTTATTGACCAAGGAGAAATTGAAATAGAAGGACATGACCCAAAAACAACAAACAATGATCATCTGATGTTCAAAAATCCACTTCCATCACAAGATCAAAGGGGCCCTTCCACTTCCAGGCGAGGCACTGATACCACAGATTATACACAGGCTGTGTATAATTACACTGTAAATCATCTGTATGATGCCAGTGAACAAGTTGCAACCATAACCTTCAAAAATCCCAACTCAAATTGCAATATTGTTACATGTCGTGGTAAGGTCACCATAAAGGCAGCTCCACAAGGCACCACCTCCATCCCAAAGCAGTACAATCTTGTGGAACAATTAGACAAAACCCCTGCGCTTATATCCATTTTAGAGCTTCTGCGTCTATCGCCACCTCATAAAACTATCTTGGATCAAGCACTCCAAGAGGCGTCAGTCCCTGCAAATCTGAATACAGACCAATTTCAAGCCATGGTTGGAAATCTAAAGTCCTCACCTTGTCTCACTTTTTTCGAAAGTGACAACTCTTCTTTCCAGCAACCTCATAACGCCTCACTCCACATCGAAGGATTTATTAATCAGCATAGGATCAAGCGAGTCTTGATAGATAATGGGACAGGCCTGAACATTTGTACACTACAGTTGGTCACCGCATTGGGATATGCGGTAGAATCAGTGGATCCTCGTAAGAAGATCACAATCAAAGCCTATGATGATGCAGAGCGTTCATCTAAAGGAGCTGTGGTATTACCAATCCGAGTGGGCCCTGTAGTAAAGCACATCATCTATCAGGTTTTGGACCTTCCTCTGCCATACAATCTATTGTTAGGAAGACCTTGGATACATGCCATGCAAGCCGTTCCATCTACCTACCATCAATGTATCAAGTTCCCACATAACGGTGTAGAGATCACAATCCTGGGCGATGCAAATCCCTTTGCATACTGTCATAATATCAGCCATCAACCAGAGATTACTGTTCCTTGGAAAATTTGTTGTAGTGTATTTAGATGACATTCTTATTTTTAGCAAGACTAAGGAAGAACACTTACAGCATTTAGCTATTATTTTGAAATAGTTATTTGATGAACAACTAAACATAAATCTAGAAAAATATGATTTCATGCAACAACAATTAGTCTATCTTGGATTTGTTGTATCAGGAGGCAATCTGAAAATGGATCACTCAAAGGTTGCAGCAATAACTAGTTGGCCAACCCCTAAGACAGCCAGTGATATTAGAAGCTTCCATGGTTTGGCTCAGTTTTACAGAAAATTTATCAAGGGATTCAATGAGATTTGTGCTCCAATGTTGGACACCATCAAAGGGGGTGTAAAGGTAAAGTTTCAATGGACAAGTGCAGCAAATAAGGGGTTTGAATTACTGAAAAATAAAGTAGCTACTCAACCAATGCTCATCTTACCTAGTTTTGATAAGCTTTTTACTATTGAATATGATGCTAGTAATATTGCAGTAGGAGCTGTTTTAAGTCAAGAAAATAGACCAGTTGTATTCTTTAGTGAAAACTTAAATGATGCAAAGAAAAAGTACTCATCTTATGATTTAGAACTTTATGCATTGGTACAAGCACTTAGGAAATGGAGACACTATCTTCTTCCTAAAGAGTTTGTTGTATACACAAATAATCAGGCACTCAGTTTCTTGAACTCACAGGATAAACTGAATCATAGCCATGTTAAATGGGTAGAATATTTACAAGCTTACACTTTTACTCTTAAGCATAAGAAGGGTCAGTTGAATAAAGTAGTAGATGCTTTGAGTAGAATATTGTTAACTATTCATGAGATTCAAGTTCAGAGTATTGGTATTGATAGTTTCAGGGATATGTATCCTACTGATAATGATTTTGCAGAAGCTTATAAAGTTTGTAAAGATTTTGAGAATAACTTCCATGGTGCCTATGCTGATTTCACTTTGCAGGATGGTTTGTTATTCAAGGGTGGATAGTTGTGTGTTCCACTGGGTTCTATGAGAGAGAAGCTCATTCAAGAGAAGCACAATGGGTGCTTAAGTGGACATTTCGGTCTCAATAAGACCTTAGAGCTGGTTCAAAGGTTCTATTATTGGCCTAAGATGTAGAAAGACATCAAGAGGTATGTTGAGTAGTGCTTGGTATGCCAGAAGGCAAAAGGTAACTCCTCTAATGCTGGTTTATATCAGCCTCTTCCCATTCCACATAGGCCTTGGGATTGCATTAGCATGGATTTTGTAGTAGGATTACCTAGAACTTAAGCAGGATTTGATAGCATCTTTGTGGTAGTTGATAGATTTAGTAAGATAGCTCACTTCATTCCTTGCAAAACAAATCATGATGCAAGTCATATTGCTTATTTATTTTTCAAGGAAGTTGTTAGGATTCATGGTTTGCCTACTTGCATTGTATCTGATAGAGATGTTAAGTTTCTTGGTCATTTCTGGAAAACATTGTGGAAGAGATTGGGTACTAATCTCTCTTTTGGTTCAGCTTATCATCCACAAATAGATGGAAAAACTAAAGTTGTGAACAGTTCTCTTGGAAACATGCTTAGGTGTTTGACAAAGGAATATGGGCAGAGTTGGGATCAGCTCAATCATCAAGCAAAATATGCCTACAATGATAGTGTTAACCGGTCTACAGGTAAAAGTCCATTTGAAGTTGTTTATGGTATGCATCCAAGGGGTATATTCGAGTTAAGGGATATCACTAACTTGCAGCATAAGAGTGGGACAACAGATGACATGGCTCACTCCATGAAGGAGGTTCATGAGCAAGTAAGACAAGCTTTCCAAGACACCTCTCAAAAAGTCAAGGCAAGAGTGGATGCTACAAAGAGAGATGTTCAGTTTGCCATAGGTGATTGTGTAATGGTTCATTTGAATAAGAAAAGGATATAAAAGGGAGTTCCAAGCAAGATTCAGATGAGGAGGATAGGCCCTTGCAAGATCTTGGCTAAGTATGGGTCTAATGCTTATAAAGTTGATTTGCCTACTAATGTTTCTTTGTCCCCCATTTTTAATGTTGCAGATCTGATTTCTTTCAAAGGGCAGCCACCTGAGGAGCTTCAAAGAGTTTCAGATTTTTCCAATTCTCTTTCTAATCTATCTCTCCCTTCTCTTTCTTTTCCCCATGTTGAACAGGTTCTAGACTCCAGAGTTCTCAAAAAGACAAGGCATCATACCTACATGGAGCATCTCATCAAGTGGAAGGATCAGCCTATCTCCAAAGCCACTTGGATACCTGAAGCTAAATTTTAGAAATTTGGCATTTCTTCTTCTTTTATGCCTCAAGGAGTCACATGACTTCTTTGTTTTGGGGGGAGTATGGTGCAGGAGCACCTAGTTGAGTCAAAACTCCATTTTTGGGTATTTCATGCTTATATGTTTGTAAAGTCTTGTGCTAGGTTTTTTTTGTTGTTTTAGGTTGTTTTGAGTCATTTTTAGTGGTTTTGATCTCATTTTGGGCTTGAGAGATCAAATCTTGCATTCCAGGCCTTGAGTTGACAATTTATGGCCAAAATGTGAAAAATGGCCAAAAAGGTCTCCTAATGGTTTCAAGAGCATTGAAACATGTTTGTTTAGTTTTTCTAAGAATGTCTAAGTTTTTTAGTCAAGTTGATGAGGCTATATTGTGAAAAATGCATCTTGGAGCAAGAAAAGTTGTCATTTGGCTTAAGGAAGTTGTCAAAATTGTCTTTTTCTTGCAAAATGTAAATTTTGAAGCCTCTTGTCCATACAAGGGCATGGAAACCAACTTGGGAAACTATTTAAGGCCTCCCTTTTCCTTGGAAATGGTTTATGATTGTACTTACAAGTGGAACTCAATAGAAATCAAGTGTTTTTTTTGCTTTTATGACTGTTTTTCTTCCTTTTTGAGGGGCAGCCCGTACTATAGCTGTACAATCCATACTGTACCTTTTGGGAAGTTGATATTTTGTTGTGTTAAGACTTCTCATGTACTTTTTTCATTGATTTTTCCTTTGCAAAGTGCTTATTCAAAAAGTTTTGTAAACTGTGCATCTACTGCCCTGCCAGGGGTTTGGAGTTGCAAGATGCATCAACTTGGTTGATCCAGGTTTGGGATCCCTCCTATGGATTCTACCAAGTTGGTCCATTTGTATATAATGCATATATCTTTTCTTTTGTGCTAGAAGAATGGTTTGAATATGCTATTGAGTGATTACTAGGCAAGTGTTTGTCATTTGGCTAGTATCTTGATAAAGACTCAAAGTTTGCACTCAAAGGTAATTGAGTGAGAAAATGATTGTAAAAAATAGTTTGGACATGTGACCAAGAATTGAAGCACCTTTTTGATGTATTAGAATAATTTTCACCTTTGTAATCTTTCCTTTTTATTGACAAAATAGTGAGTTCACTATTTTTGGGAAAGTTGTTGTCATTTTGCTTAATGGAATGCTACAAAGCATTAACCACACCTTGGAACACTTAAGGCAATGTAATAGGGAGATGAATTGTTTTGTGGAAATCCTCACTAAGGTGTAACTCCATCCCAATCTCCTCATTCTTGCAGGTTCCAAAGACAAACAAGTTGCTGACTGGTAAAGGCAGTGAAAAGACAGTGATATCACATTGTTCTTCTTCTTGTTTGCCAAGTGTATGGAAAAATGTCAGTCCGCCAAAGGCACAGAAGGTTTCAATATGGTGTGGAAAAGGTAACCAAGCAGTCAGGGAGTTTGAAACAAGTCCAAAGGAGTGTAACTATGATGGAAGCCCTCAAAACCCTATGAAACCCTCCTTTTATGCCATAAAAGGTGGACAGTCTAAAAACCACTTTAACAGTGAACTAAACCTCAAAAATATTTGAGAATTCAACCTTAAAAAATCATCCCAAACTTTTTTTGTGGTCAAAATAGCCATCATTGACCAATGGGAGCAAAAAAGGGCCAATTAGGCCTCCACGGGCTAGTAGCCCTATTGCATAACACACAAAATTGGCAGTTTTTGCAAAATTGCATGAACCCGGTTGGAAAATGAGTTTTGGGCTTATAAAATAGTATGGGAACATTCCAATCAATCCTCAAAATGCTCCTTAGGTCTCCTAAACATTTTGCAACCTCTTTTGGGGTAATTGAACCTTATTAGTGAGTTTGAGTAAATTGTGGGTTATAGGCCTAAAACTAGAAGATGAGCCTTCCATGAAGAGTTTCACGTTGCTGCCCCTGTATTTCCATGTGTAAATCTCCTAGTATACATTGGAACTGAAAGTTGAAGGCCCCAAGAACCAAGCACAAGTAGTTGAAGATGGGAGGAACAAGCATTTTGAATAGTTTTGGAGCATGGGAGTAAGCCATCACCATAAAGGGAGTTTGCTAGGCAAGTAGACCATGGAATCCTTGGCATTAAAGTAACAAGGGAGGTTGAGTAAACATACACATTAGATCCTACAAGGTTTTGGCCAATACATTGATCCTTTTGAGCAAGTTAGCCTTGTGAGCATTTTCCTACGAAGCTCCCTATCACTTCCTTTCAGAGGTAAAAATCAATTTTGCATGGTCCTATGCCGATATGCCAGGGTTGGATCCTGCCTTGGTGGTTCACAATCTTGTTGTTTGCCTAGATGCAAAACCTATAAAACAAAAATTGTGCAAAATGTACCTGCATATTGCTCTCCTGGTCAAGGCGAAACTCCAAATGATGTTAGATGCAGAATTCATCAAACCAATAGACTATGCTTAATGGGTCTCCAACATTGTACCTATCAGCAAACCTCCTGGGGGAATCCGCATCTACACGGATTTCTGAGATCTAAATAAAGCTTGTCCTAAAGATGATTTCCTGCTCCCTAATATAGATATGATTGTGGACCTTACAGCAAGACATGAGATGTTGTCACTTATGGATGGATTTTCTGGATACAACCAAATCAGGATTGCAGATGAGGATCAGCATAAAACCGCATTCACAACACCATGGGATACCTTTTGTTACCGAGTCATGCCTTTTGGCCTCAAAAATGCAGGAGCTACATATCAACATGCCATGACCATAATTTTTCATGACCTCTTGCACAAAATTATGGAGGACTATGTGGATGATCTGCTAGGCAAATCTAAGACAAGGCAAGAACACATCCCCATTCTAAAGCACATCTTTGAAAGATTAGAAAAATACAAACTACACCTGGATCCCAAAAAGTGTGTGTTTTGAGTCACATCAGGAAAATTATTAGGATTCATTATTTCCTGTAGAGGCATCGAGGTCGATCCTAAAAAAGTAAAAGCTATCATGGAAATGCCTCCACCAAAAACTCTCATACAACTGCACAGTCTCTAGGAGAAACTCCAATCTATTAGACGCTCTATTTCACAACTAGCAAATAAGTGCCATCCATTTGCACACCTCTGACACAAGGACATGAAATTCAAATGGGACTGCTTATGCCAAAAGGCCTTTGAGAAACTAAACGAATATCTAGCATCACCTCCAGTGTTGATGCCTCCTACTCCTGGAAAACCCCTTATTTTGTATATATGTGCTACTACAGTGGCATTGGGGGCATTATTGGCACAGATAGATGACCAAGGGAAGGAACATGCCATTTAATACATCAGTCAAACACTGGTAGGGTATGAACTCAATTATACCCCCATTGAAAGAGCATGCTTGGCATTGGTGTTTAGCACATAGAAACTCTGACACTATATGCTAAACAACAAAACAAAACTAATTACTAAAATTGATCCACTTAAATATCTCTTGTCAAAAGCTACTCTCACTGGTAGAACCACTAAATGGGTCATGCTCTTAAGCGAGTTTGACATTGAATATGTGGACAGAAAGGCAATCAAGGGACAAGTCATTGCAGATCAGTTGGTTGAAGCTCCACTTCCAGGTGACCATCCTCTTCTCACAGAATTACTAGATGAGTTCATTATGACTGTTACCACATCCTCCAGATGGTGATTGCACTTTGATGGCTCCTACACCCAAAATGGATCGGAGGCAGGAATATAATTGGTCACACCTCAAGGAGATAGAAGAATACAAGGCACTCATCATAGGTTTGCGCTTGGCTATCCACTGGAAAATAAAGGAGTTACAAGTCTATGGTGATTCCTAGCTTGTCATAAAACAAGTCAATGATGAGTACAAACAAAAGATGATAAACTCCTTCCCTACAGTACCATGGTTGAAGATCTTAAGCAACATTTCATAAAAATCAAGTTTGATCAAATCCCATGAACAAACAACGGGGCTGCAGATGCAATGGCCACCATTGGCTCCCTCCTTCAAATGCCAGCACACAGTCAAAAGTGTGAGTTCTTGGTTGAGCAATTGTTTATATCCACATATGACCTACCAGAGTCTGAAATGGTGTGTGTTCTCGTTGGTCCTGAGTCCCCTTGGTACCAAGAAACCTTCGCTTTCCTCAAAGACAACACCATTCCCCCACATCTCACTAAAACCCAACAACAAACATTCATTTGCCGATGTGCTCGTTACACCATCCTTGGAGACACCCTATTTAGAAGGCATTTTGATGGTTCCCTCCTAAGGTGTTTAGATAAACAAGAGGTAGAATGGGAATTACGTGAAGTACATGAGGGTATCTGTGGGGCACACTCAAGTGGGCTCATATTGGCTAAAAAAAATTTGAGAATAGGATACTATTGGCCTAAAATGGAAGTAGATGCATATAACTATGTGAAGAAATGCATCCCTTGCCAACAACATGGTGATAAGATTCATGCACTGTCACAAGAATTGCAGCCATTTATTACACCATGGCCCTTCTCACAGTGGGGGCTCGATCTCATTGGGAAAATTCACCCTCCATCTTCCAACGGACATAAATTCATTATCACTGCCACCGAGTATTTCACCAAATGGGTAGAGGCTATCCCTCTTACTTATACCACCGGAAAGCAAATATCCAAATTCATCCTAAACTACCTAATATGTCGATATGGCATCCCAAAAGTTATCATTCCAGATAATGGCAGACAATTTAAAAACTAGGATGTCAAAGAACTCTGCCAAAAATTCAATATCCAACATCGCTTTTCCACTCCATATTACCCCCAAGGCAATGGCCAAGCTGAGGCTTCTAATAAAACCCTAATAAAAATCCTCAAAAACACAGTCAATGAAGTTGGTCATGATTGGCACCTCCAACTCCATCCCGCTTTGTGGGCCTAACGCACCTCCCTCTGCACCCCCACAGGTGCCACCCCTTATTCCTTGGTCTTTGGCTCTGAAGCCATCCTTCCCCTTCAGATCAAGATCCCCTCTCTAAGGGTATCACTGCAAAATATCTTACCAGACGAGGAATATAGAATTTCCCGCTTACAAGAGCTAGAATTGTTAGAGGAAAGGCGCCTCAAGGCCTTGAACCATCTCTAGGTATATCAGAACCGTCTGTGCATGAGTTATCACAACCAAGTCAGAACCCAGTGTATATGCATGTAAAATTCATCTTATTCAAAACAATAATCAATTAGAAATCAAGGGAAATCATGAATCCCTATCTAATCAAAGAATCTAACAAACAAAACAATGAAATAATGCAAATATCAAGAAATAAGAATTATAATAATTCCATGAAACTCCCTATTCCAAGATTGCATATCGCTTCCATTGTTCTTCTCTTCTCTATGGTATGATGGCTCTCAAATATTGCATTGGTAACTTGCAATTGACACAAAGATTTGAAGTTCGTGATTATTGAAAATGGAGATTGAATACTCAATTTATAGAAAATTGGAGAAGATGGATTGAAAGGTGGAACAAATTGATCAAGAGGTGGAACTCAGGTGAGCTCACATGAAAATTGATAGTTGAACTCCTGATTGTAGGAGTGGAACTCAATAGATTGAATAGATTAATTGAGTTAAGTGATTGAGAAAAAGCTGACTGAAGGAAGAAATAGAATGATTGGAGGAAATAAAGATGATGACAAAGAAAGCTTAATTTAGAAAAAGCTAACTAAAAGATGGAAATAGAAGTTGAAGAGAAAAATGATTTAATTAATTAATTTAGCATGTGCTTGCATTTAGACTTAGATTTTCAATTTAATCTTTGCATGAGATTTATTCAAATATTTGAATTTATTTTAATTCAATTTAGTATTTGAATATATTTAGAACTTGACTTTTATTTTCAATTTGGTTTTTGAAATCATGCACATGTAATTAAATTTGGAAGAAATTAGAAGAAATAAGAAATTAAATGAAATTAGAATTTGGGGATTTGGAATTGAAGAATTATTTAGTTAATTAAATAATTTAAAGAAACTATTTAATTATTTAGAAATGGAATTTAATTAAATAATAAAGATTATTTAAATTAAAAGATTAAATCATAATTAATTAAATAATAAATATTTAATTAATATTTAGAAAAGGGTTAAATGATTAGATGATTAGAGATAGAAATTGAGAATTAATTTATTTAACTAATAAAGATTATTTAAATTGGGGAATTAATTAGAATTAATTAAATAATAAACATTTAATTAATATTTAGAAAATAGTTAAAATTATTAAATGATGATAGAAATATAAAATAGAATAATTAATTAGATGGTGAGGAAATATGAATTTAGAAGAATATGATTAATTAACTTAATTAAAGAATTAAAGAATTATTTAACTAATTAGAGGAATAATTAGTACATGATCAATCAGACATTTTTAGGTGTCTACATTTGCCCCTCTTTGAGACAATGTTGAAACGATGTTGTTTCAAAGAAAATAAAAAATTCTGCCCCGGTATGCCCCGGTGATACTTAGGGTGTAATGCCCCCTCGAGAGATTAATTAACTTAATTAAAGAATTAAAGAATTATTTAACTAATTAGAGGAATAATTAGTACATGATCAATCAGACATTTTTAGGTGTCTACATTTGCCCCTCTTTGAGACAATGTTGAAACGATGTTGTTTCAAAGAAAATAAAAAATTCTGCCCCGGTATGCCCCGGTGATACTTAGGGTGTAATGCCCCCTCGAGAGATTGTTTATGCATTAAAGACATGAATGATCTCTCAAAAAAACAAGAATGTGAGATGAAAGGATAGTTAGTTGATTAGAGATAGAGATAGGTGATGTGAATATGATATTGAGATAGAATATGAGAGAATAGATTGATGAAAGAATGAAATAGAATAATGTTAGGTGAGAATTAGAAGCAATTGAAGATGATTGAGAATGAAATTGAATGAATCACGAACTTGTGTCATTATTTTTTTATTGCACAATATATTCATCACTGAGCCTTATTATGAACATTGGAGCTTAGCACATTAGGGTATAAGGAACCAAGATGTAAAGATATCTCATTGAAGAAACAAACACGTAGCAGACAAGAAGCAAACAAAGAAAAAGATAATGCCCATAATGGCTCCTCTAGTCACTTGTGGACATCCTTGAGTAGCATAGGAACAATATCTGTTGCCAAATGATAAAAGATAAAGACTGACCCGGACAAAATTCAGCAGCTATACTGACCTTGTGCCTTCGTTCTCAGTTGCTTGATGTGATGGTTGATAATGTTTGATCTCAGAAAGTTGCAGACCTCGTTTAAGACTGACCTATCTAATTTCGAGTGTATCCTCTTCTGTTTAAGACAAGATAATGATCACGTTGATATGGATATGATACGATTGATAAGACAGTTTGATCAATTGATTGCAGATGTTTGACTAGATAGTCGTATCCTTTGTTGACCTCGTGCGAAGCATTTGCTAGATATCTACTAGGGTATTTGTTTATCACAAGACATTTTATTGCAAGTTTTTGATTGATTGATTTTCGAATTTTAGTTCTTTTCCAAGAGCTTTTTCGATGTTTTTGGATTATGTAGATCGATATTTGAATGTTTTTGAATGATTTTTTCAAGATCGTATTTGCAGATGTTTTTTTTTGGTTTTTGAAGGATTGTTTTGCAGATGTTGTTTTCCATATTTGAATGTTTTTGGATGATTTTTTCATGACTTTATATGGATGTTTTTGGTATTTTTTATGGTTTTCAATGTTTCTGGATTTTGAGTTTTTCAATGTTTTTGGATTTTGAGTTTTTCATTGTTTTTGGATTTTTTTAGGACTTTATATGATTTTTTGGATTTTTTTCAGGACTTCATATGATTTTTAGGATTTTTCCAGTTATGCCCCCAGTGCACAGACCTGTATGACATGATGATCTACAAAATGTATATGGAGTCAAATGAATTTTTGACATGACCTATGTTAATCAATAAGCATGATGAAGATGCATTTCCTATTCGAACAAGGTTGACTGTGTTTGTTTTTGCATTTGTAATACACCAATTGAAATGGAGGTGCAAAACCTTTCATAGATAAGCGATCAATCAATCCCTAAGGTCCCTTGGATCATTCAAATTAACACACTTAGTGACTAGGATTTACAAATGGAGACACAGAAAACTTCCCCACTAGTTCTTGAAACTTAGATCCTCATTTACCTATGTGTGTGAAAATGAGTTAATTCCTGCTCTTGTGTTCACTAAAGATCCTTAGCAACCTATATGACTAGCTACATGGATTATCCTATCTTCAAAAGCATCCCGAATAGAGCCTTACTGCTAGCAAGCCTTGAGAGCTCTAACGAGGTTATAGACTATAATTTCTCAAATATTGCTCCATTGCCAGTAGGCGTTCATAGCCCTGATGGAGTTACTTGCATGTTCCCATAGTCAAGCTTTTTATCGCATTTGTATGCGCGATATTTCAGTTATATATCATTTCTCTTTTGCCTTGAGATGGATATTCGGCATAGCTCTTTTCCTTTTTTCTTTTCTTGCCTTGACTTGTAAGTAATAAAACCTACTTGGGTGTGACAATTACAGCGGCACTGAAGTAGAATTTTAGTTTTTTCACTAGTCATATGATCAACTAGGTGTCTAGAATGAATTAGAGATCTTCTTAATATGTTTAAGATATAGCAATTGATAATTTGTGGGTTAACAAGTCTCAAATAGTGAAATCACTACCCAACCATAAGTAAAGCGTCGTCATAGGGTAATGTTGAAAATGAATGACCTTAGGACCTCATAGACTTCATGTCTGACTATCTAAGAAAAGAGATGACCCTTGCTTCTCTTGGATGCAAATAGATAATAAACTTGGACAGTTGCCTTGTTTTATTGATGTTTCTATATGTAATTACCGAAACTTTTGAGAATACAATGCATTTGAAAAGAAACTATATGTAATGCAGTTGTTTTAAATGATATGATATGCAATGCAAAAATTAAAAACCTAAACTACACAACCCTTAGGTATAATATCACTTAAGGTGCATGATGTTCATAGGGTCAGACAGTGGATCTCCCTCCATGGTAGCCAAATTATATGCTCCATTACCTATGACCCTTGTTATAATGAAAGGACCTAGCCAATTAGGTTCGAATTTCCCTGGCCTTTCTCATTCCGCTAGGTTCCTTTGATTCTCTTTAAGTACTAGATCTCCGACTTGAAAAGTTCATGGGCGGACTGGTTTATTATAACTTCGTCTCAGTCTGTTTTGATATCCTTGTAAATGGTTAAATGTTATTTGTCTTTTTTCATCAAGGGTTTCAAGTTCTTGTAACCTTGCTACCCTATAGTCTTCCTCTGATATGATGTTCTATAAGGAGACTCTTAGAGATGGTATTTATATTTCAATGGGAAGTATCTCTTTTGTCCCATAGACCAAGGAATATGGTGTTGCTCCTATAGGTGTGCATACTCCTGTTCTGTAAGCCCAAAGAGCAAGATTTAACTGGAGATGCCAGTCCCGTCTTGTGTTAGTGACTATTTTCTTAAGAATTTTCAATATTGTTTTATTTGTAGCCTCTGCTTGTCCATTACTTTGTGGATAATATGGTGTGGAAAATCTCTATTGTATGTGAAATTTGTCACACAACTCTTTCACTTCCTGGTTTTTAAATGGATATCCGTTATCTGTAACAAAGCACATTGGAACTCTGTATCTACATATAATATAGTTGAGCATGAATTTGGATATCTGCTTTCCAGTAGTGTATGTTAGAGGAATTGCCTCAACCCATTTGGTAAAGTACTCAGTAGTTGTCAAGATGAACTTATGCCCATTGGAAGAAGTAGGGTTGATTTTACCCACTAGATCTAATCCCCATTGTGAAAATGGCCATGGTGATGTAATGGGTTGAAGATCTTGTGCTAGTGCATGAATAAGGTCTCCATGCATTTGGCATTGTTTACACTTCTGTACATACTTGTAAGTGTCCTTTTCCATGGTTGGCCAGTAATAACATGTTCTCAATAATTTCTTTGACAATGGCGGACCGCTTTGGTGAGCCCCACATATTCCATCATGGACTTGTTTTAAAGCAAGGTGTGCTTCATTCTCATCGAGGTATCGGAGAATAGTTCCATCGAAACCCTTTCTATATAAAGTATCAGCTATAATGGTGTATCTAAATGCCTGACGAATAAAGGTCTTCTTTTGATTCCTGGACAGATCCGGTGACATGTATTGAGTATGTAAATATGTATATATTTCATTGTACCAAGGTGATTCTGGACCCACAATTGCACATACATATTCTGATAGGGGAGTCTCATATGCAGGTAGCATCAACTCTTCTATGATGAACTCAAACTGAGTTTTGTTAGCAGGCATATTGAGAAGAGATCCTATGGTTGCCATTGCATCTGCTACCTTGTTTTGTATCCTTGGGATCTGTTCGAAGGTAATTTTTTTGAAGTGCTCCTTGTAATCTTCAACCAACTTCTTATAAGGCATGAGTTTGTCATCCTTCATGTTGTAATCATCATTGACCTGGTTTACAATCAATTGTGAATCACCATAGACCTATATCTTTTGCATTTTCCATTGTACAGTTGTATGAAGCCCTATGAGGAGAGCTTCATATTCAGCCATATTGTTGGTGCATTGGAAATTGATCCTAAATGACTTAGGTATAACGTCCCCTTGGGGAGTAATAAAGAGAATCCTTTCTCTAGATCTACAACTTGTATATGACCCATCAAAGTATAATTTCCACATTACAAGGGCAGTTAATGTAAACACGGATTCATCTAGAAATTCTATCAACAACGGGTGACTATCCTGTATAGGAGCCTCTGCTAATTGATATGTTATAATTTATCCTTTGATGGCTTTTTTGTGTATGTATTCTATATCAAACTCGCTCGGGATCATAACCCACTTAGCCAATTGCCCGGTTAATGTTGCTTTGCTCAATAGGTACTTGAGTGGGTCAAAGTGTGCAATGAGTTGTACCTTATGACTCAGCATGTAATGTCTAAGCTTTTGCGATGCAAATATTACTGCTAAGAATGCTCACTCTATGGGGGTTTAATTAAGCTCATAGCCGATCAGAGTCCTACTTATATAATAAATGGCTCTTTCTTTTCCATTTTTGTCATGTTGTGCCAATAGAGCTCCTAGAGCTGAGTTTGTTGCCGATATGTATAACAATAGAGGTTTTCCTGGAGTAGGAGACATTAACACTGGTGCGTTCAAAATATAATCTTTTAGAGCTTGGAAAGCTTCCTAGCATTGTTCTATCCATTTAAAAGTAACTCATTTCCTTAGTAAATGCTAGAATGGGTGACACTTATCTGCCAACTGTGCTATGAATCTCCTTATGGATTGCAGTCTTCCTTGTAGCCCTCTGAGTTGTTTAAGTGTTGATGGAGGTTGCATATCAATGATTGCCTTGACCTTGGCAAGGTCTATTTCAATTCCTTTGTTTGACACTATAAACCCTAACAGTTTACCTGATGTTATGCCAAACACACACTTCTTCAGGTTTAATCTGACATTATACTGTTCCAACCGATCAAATATTTGTGTAAGAAATGCAACGTGACTTTCTCTTGTTTGTGATTTAGCCAATATGTCATCCACGTAATCTTCCATTATGTTGTGGATCATGTCATGAAACAATGTTGTCATGGCTCTTTGGTATGTTGCTCTGATGTTTTTGAGACCAAATGGCATCACATTCCAGCAGTATGTTTCCCGTGGGCATGTAAAGATCATTTTATGTTGATCTTCTGGTGCAATCTTAATCTGGTTGTATCCTGAAAAACCATCCATTAAGGATAGCATCTCATTTCCAGCTATTAGGTCAGCTATCATGTCGATATTAGGTAGCGGGAAGTCATCCTTAGGACAAGCTTTATTTAGATCCTAAAAATCAGTACAGATTCTTATGCCTCTTGTGGGCTTAGTCACAGGTACCAAGTTGGATATCCATTCTGCATAGTCAATAGGTCTAATAAAACCTACATCCAACAACTTTTGTAGTTCTATTTTAACCAGTAATGCGATACTTGGATGCATTTTTCTCAATTTTTGCTTGTAAGGTTTAACTCTCGGTATCAAAGGTAAGTGATGCAACACTATTTCAGAGTCTAAGCCTGGCATGTCTAAATAGGACCGAGCAAAGTTGATAGGTCGTTTCTTGAAAAAATGAATGAATCTGTCTTTTTCTTCTTTTCTTAGTGATTTTGCCAGATGGATGTTATGTATAACCTCCCCTTCTGTTATGTTTACTTCTTTTGTTTCCTTTGTAAGTAATGTTGAACTTTCTCTTTCCATAGGAAGATTACCCAAGTCACTCTTGCCATTATGGGTAGTTTGATCCTTATCTTCTGTTGTAGAAACACTTTCTTCTCAAAAGTATGTTGTTCTATTCAGGTCTATAACAAAACCTTCTTTATGATCACCTTGTGAAAATCCCTCTCTGACTCCTAGAAATTTTGAAATTGCTTCGTCATTTTAAAACCAATCCAACGTTGGTTTTCCTTATTGCCCCCAATCAATCAAGTGTGAATGCACTAGGGGTAAATCATTACTCCCTTCTTTAGTAGACTCTGATAACATGAAGACTTGATTGTTTGACTGACTTTGTGTATCTTCATCCTGTATAAACTTTATTTGATTCCTTGATATTACACTTTCTGGTGGGCTAGCATCATGGAGTGATAAGAATTCATAGTCATGAGAGTCTGTCTCACTTTCAATATATGTTTCATCATATGAGCTATCATCACTTATTTCTTCTTGTTCCTGCCTCTGATTCTATTGTACATTGACTGGTCTTCTTTGGACATTAGTTACCCTTCTTAAGCTTGGTATAAGCCTTTGCAATCTTTCTTCATCTATTTCATTAGGTTGGGCCTGAGTTGCTTCTCATGGTAGAAGTAGTGACAATAACCATGGGTGGGATTCGGGTGGTGGTGGTAAACCTACATATGTTGCCACATTAGCCTGTACTGTTGTGTCAATAATTGCATCATTTTGTAACTCAGTGGTAGGTTCTTGCAGGAGTTGTCTCATGTCTTCTTTGTCTAATTCTGCACTAGGTGATGTAGGCACCTGATTACTTATTTGAGATGAAGATGGGAGCGCCTGTGTGGACAAATTCCTTTGTGATATGTAGTCTGACGGTTTGCTTGGTCGATTTAGAATATCAAGGGTACATTGTCTTGCTTCTATGATATGTTGTACATGCTTATATCCCAATCCTTGATTCCCTGGATTATCATTAGGAACAATAGGTTCTAGCCTTCCTTGTTTTTGTAACCCAAGGCCTGTGGTACCATCATATCCATGTCTTTGGACTATTTTGAATCCATTGCCATATTGATCTGTGCATATTTTGGGTATTTTCATATGATGTTCTTCTCTATATATCCAATGGTTAACATCTTTGTTCAAAGATTCTTCTTGTAAGTCACCCCGTCTAATGAAAGAGCATGAGTCTGTATATCTAACAATTTATTTTCCTTTGTCTTATTTTTGTACTATATTGTGAGGTTTCCCAAAGGACTTAGGAGAAAGAGACAATTGTTTCCCACTTAAATTATTTGTAATAGAGTACTCTCCACAACCCATGTCTTTGATTTGTACGGAGGATGTTGTAGGCATTTCCTTTTTTGTTTCTGTGATCCTTAATGTTTCCAATTATGTAGTGAGAGGTGCGGCCTGATTGATGGGTACCTGATTATCCACATTGTCTTTCAGGTAATTGCAATGTTGGAATGGATTTGGATCACCCTTTATGGTGATTTCAATACCATTGTATGGGAATTTGACACACTGATGAAATGTGGATGGTACTGCTTGCATGGTATGGATCCATGGGCGGCCCAATAACATGTTATATCTCACCTCTCTGTCCAAGACTTGAAAAGTGACCTCTGTCGTTATAGGTTCTATTTGTACAGGTAATGTTACAATGCCTTTTGATGGGCGTTCTTCATCATTGTAAGCCTTGATATTTATCCTCTTGGAAGAATCAATGTGAAGTTCAGAATATCCTAGTACTTTGACCAGCTTTAAAGTGCAGATGTTGAGACCCGCTCCCCCATCTATGTGTACTCTTCTGATTCTTCTTTTATGAATATAAGCTTCTACAATCTATCACTAGGAACATCTTCTTCTATGAATGCAATATGTGTGTCTTGTGTCAGATTTCTCACCATAGACTGGAAGGCATTTTCATCTATATCTTTGTCCACTACCGAATCTTGAAGTGCTTTGTTCGGTATAGCTCTATGAGTGGGTGAAATACACAATAGTTTGAATAATGATATATGTGCCAGAGTTTTCTTAAGTTTCTCGACAACATTGTAAGTCCCTACTATTGGTGGTTGATTTTGTGGTATTCCTTGTAAAGTTACCTTTGATCTACGAGTAACTGCTGCATAGTCTCTGTCTCTAGGAGTTATGGTGATTGTAGCGACTGTATCATTTGACTTACAAGATTTGTTTGTATCATAGGTTGTTTTATAAAGATTTATGTTAAATCCCTCTTCATAGTCTTTATGTGTATGTTTGACATCCATAATGTGTTCTATGAGCTCATCTGCAAACCAACCTGAGTGAGATGATTGATCATGCCCCTAGTCTCTAAGAAAAATATTTCTATCATCATCGTACTTCGGTGCCTCTAATATCATGCAAATTTGGTTATCATCTCTATGAGTGTCTTGATATTGGTCCTCTTCATCAAGTGTTTCTTGTGAATCATTGTTTGTTATATCTCCTGAGCTAATGACATGAATAGTGTAGTCGTATGAGACCTTTATGTAGTTAGTTGTATTGTCTTGGGTACCTGATGTGGTAGCTTTCCCTTTGTCATGTTTAACAAAAGGATATTTAAAAATTGTATGATTTGTGTTTGCTAAGGTTTTATCGGTATCAATTGTGATGTCCCCTTGGTCTATCATATCTTGGACCAAGTTTTTCAATTTGTAGCAACTTGCTGTTTTGTGACCTTTAGTCCGATGATAATCACAGAAATTATCATTCCACCATGTGGGTTATAAAGGACCTGGTTCATACACTCTTACTTCAGGTAAAGTGATCATGTTTGTCTATATTAACTTTTTGAATGCTGACTCAATAGGTTCTCCAAGAGGTGTGTAATTTCTTCTTAGAGGATTTACCCCGGGGTATCTTGTGTTCATGTTTTGTGTAGCATAAAAATTTGCAGAGGTTGTGTTATTCCCTATATGTGGATTAGATGACTAACTCGTTCCCAAAGATAAAAATGGGTTGAGTTTTGTTTATCATTCTAGCGTCTACAATACCATCATTGGTCACATTTTCGTTCTTCGACCAAAACTTAGATTTGTCATTGTTGTTGGTATTGCCATACTTAATAAGACCTTGTTCTACTAGTCCCTTCTCACATTTGACAGCCTTTTCTGTGATTTGTTTGAATGTGGTTAAACATTACATTTGTATCGGATATTTAATCTTAGGAATCAAATTTTCTGTGAACATATCCACTTGCTTTGTTTCTGGATTAACTGGCTTGCACCTCCTATAGAGAGCCCTCCATCATTGTATGAAGGATGCAAATTTTTCATTCTCATATTGTTTAGCGGCACACAAGTCCATCAAAGTAATCGAGGTGTCAATGTTGTGCAAGAAGTTTGCAATAAATTGTTTAGCTAATTCTCCCCATGATGTGATAGTTGGTGGTAAATGTGAAAACCACTCTAAAGCCCGACCTCCCAGACTTTTAGGAAATAATCTCATTAGATAAGTATCTTCTGAGGCAACCTCTATGCATGTCGTAAAAAAATCTCTAATATGATCTCTAGGATCACCCTTCCCTCGATATCTATCAAATTTAAGCGTTTCAAAATGTTGTGGGAAAGGTGGCATGTATAATGTGTGATCGAATGGATAAGGACGCAAGTCCTACATTATGTAGCTCTTTTTATCGTTACCAGTGTGCATGGTCATCATTTGTTGTTGTAAATTATGTATTTGTTGTGTCAAAATATTTGTTTGTGTCAAAGGTATACCTTGTGTTTGTGTATGTCCCACAAAAGGATTTGTGGTTGCATAACTAGGAGGTTGTTGGAAGGTACCCAGATTATAACTTTGTGTGTTTTGTGTTCCACTAGGTACTGTGAAATAGGTGATATGTGAACCCATGTTTGGTTTGGTTGTACTTGTTGTTTGTGTTTGAATAGGTGCTGAGACACTTGATTCTATCGGTATGCTCTGTGATGGTATACTAGCATTGATCGCTAAGCATGACACACTTGTTTGAAAGTTTGCATTTGTGTTGACATTTGTTTGGATAGGTACGTTTTGAGGAAAACTGGAGGTCGCTGCTTGTATTTGTGTCAAGGGTGGTGTTTGATTGTTATCTTGACCTAAATTTTTTCCTAGTGGTAAAATCTTTGTGACATCAAAATCCTCAGGTAGTTTTGCCCCATTTTGTATTAACAACGAAATATACTTGTCCCTATCGCTATGTATAAGTGCATCTAGGATCATGAGGACATGTGGATCTTGCTAAGCAGACTCAATTTCTTCCTTTGTCAAATGTTGTTGTAATTTGTTTAGGGTGGACATTGTTTGTGTACCTGAGTGTTGACCTATTGACATGTCCATATTCCAAGTAGGGTTTACAAACTGTGTTTTGTTCAGGTCCATTATTCCTTTCGCTTTTTGCGACCTTGTGACGGGCATCTAAAATTGCTTATATGAGGGTGGTTCTATGCAAGATGATGACATAAGACTAGACTATAGACGTAAATGCAAGGCTATACTAGACTCTCTATTGAGGATTTTGACGTGAGACCTTTTGAGCATTTCTAGATTTCTCTAATGCAAGTCTTTCCATTTGTTGACTAAGTTGTTCAGCCTCGATCTCTCTATCAATTCCATGGGAAATCTTAGACTCAATTTTTATCTCATGTATGACTCCTATATATTGAGGTGCTCTTCTTCTTAAGTCCCAAGCTAATTTAGCTAGACCATCAATGATTTCTCGTTGACTGTCGTTTGGAACTAGATTAGGTTTCTCGAAGGGGAGCAAACCATCACCTGGGAGACCCATGAAGACACATGCTATGAATCTACAACTGATAATGAACATAGACATATATGAGGCCTAGATGACGAAGTATATGATAATGTAGGACTATGTAACTAATATGGATGATAATGCAAAATACTTAGGACGATAATGAGGACGTAAGTGGGACTATCCAAAAGACGTAGAACGATAATGAGGACATAAGTGGGACTATGCAAAAGACGTAGGATGATAATGAGGACGTAAGTAGGACTATGCAAAAGACGTAGGATGATAATGAGGACGTAAGTGAGACTATGCAAAAGACGTAGGACAATAATGAGGACGTAAGTGGGACTATGCAAAAGACATAGGATGATAATGAGGACGTAAGTGGGACTATGCAAGGACTATGTAAAAACTGCCTAGGGTCACAAGTATGTAAGGACTTTTGAGTTTTGGTTTCAAAATGGACTTTGTTTTCTATAACTTCATGTGTGGGACAATGTTTTGTAGTTTTCCAAATCTAAGAACAATTGCTAGTAGGTATGTATAGCTGACTGACTTAATTTTCATACAATCTCGGAAAATTCAGAGATACATGGGATAGTGCCTGAAATAGCCCAAGGGACTGACTCAATACTGGTCTAGCACAACGATACATAAAAAATCATGGAATACAATCTTAGGCTGGATAGTGGACACCATTCAATGAGGCCCCCGCAGCAAAATACCGAGACAAGATGAACAGATAGAGAGTCTGGCAGCATTGGCTACACTCCATGGCACACACTTCTCGGGCATGTCAATCTCTCTTACCCCGAAGATCCGAAGATTTTATCACTGAGGAATTTCTGTCTCATAATGTAAGGTACATGAGGGGTATCTATGGGGTATGATCCACACTCCCAGAATCACTGAATGTAGGATTTTTGGCAACTAAATTGGTTCTTAGTATTAGGTTTCGAGGGGTCCCGATCCAACGACGGATTCTCAAAGCAAGCCACTTAAGACTTTAGTTGAGCTTATCGGTGCAAGGAAGGCCCCCACATATGTTGAATTCACTCAACACTCTAGCCGCCTGACCAGTATATTTATATAGCGGCTCGAAAAACCCTCTCAAGAGTACGCTGGGAGAGATGATATCCCCAACGCATCCCAATTTGAAGTACCTTTGTGGGGTGATGAAATCCCCAGTCAAAGATACCCCTCACTACGTAGAATAAAATAAAAATTGGATGTCGTTGTCACCTTCCTCCTTTCTCCCAAGACCCCGAAGGAAGGTGGAAAGTCAATTAGTGCAACGGTAGGTCCACCCCAGACACAATAAAAATTCTTTACCTTAAGAAAAAGGCAAATGATTTAATCTAATGCAACCTGATTCACGTTTGTTTTATAGCCCAAATTTAGGTGTTAGATATGCACATGCATGTCTATTTTAAACACCAAATCGAAATATGAAGGCATAGATGTCAATTTTTAACCATTTGTTGATTTTAAGCACCAAAAACCAAGTGTGAATACATGCATGTCAATTTTAGCCCATGTTCATTTTAAGCACCAACAATGAAGTGTGAGGATATCCATGCATGTCCATTTTAACTGTTGTTGATTTTAAGCACCAAAAATGAAGTGTAAAGTTATCCATGCATGTCCATTTTAACTGTTGTTGATTTTAAGCACCAAAAATGAAGTGTAAAGTGTGCATGCAAAAAATACTAATTTAATCCTCTCTACAAATCTGCCACGGGCTATAAACAGAAGATTAGTAGTAAAGTCCAAACAACAAAAAATAGAAACCCAAAATTTAACAAAAACTAATGTGTAATCCTACCTGCGCGATTGCGTGATACTTACAGACCGAATGCGTGAACCTGATAGAACGAATGCGTAATTCTAATAGACCGAATGCATGATGAAGACTGATTGATTGTGTAGCACCAACAGGGCGATTGCATGACAAAAGGCAGACAACAATAAAAGTTAAAAACTAAAAAAATTAAAAGGAAACTAAACCTGATCAGGAACCTGCAAAACCAATTGTGAAGCCCTAGCCAAATCTCTCATCATCCATTCAATATTGATTAGATCATATTTAACTGTATAAGAAAGAACTAGGCTATTATATCTATCCAAGGACAGTTGCTCTTCTGAATCCTGTATCAATTTTTCTGCCCAGAGAACCTTTTGATAGCGTTTGGCTTCTCTTCTTTGTTGTTTCATCCTTCTTGCACCTGAAATCTTGAACTGAAGTTTTCTTGCCATAAACTGTTATAATCAAATCATGAAATAAAAGCAATTTGATCCCCGATTAACCCAATTTGAGACAGAATTAGACAGATGAAATAACAGACGGAAGAAAAATTTAAACAGCAATTAACCCCGCGGATGCATGATTCAGAAAGGGTGATTGCGCGATCTGGACAGGGCGATTGCGTGACCTTGTCAGAACGAATGTGTGACCCCGAAGGGTCGAATGCGTAATGTTGTCTATGTGATTGTGTGACGGAAAATGTTTTCTCAAAATTCATGCAACCTACAAAATAGATTAAAAAAATCCGTACGATCTGCGAAAATCACACAGAACACAAAAAAGGTTAAATTGTTGTTAGTTCACGTCAGGTTCACCAAAATGTATATGCATGTAAAATTCATCTTATTCAAAACAATAATCAATTAGAAATCAAGGGAAATCATGAATCCCTATCTAATCAAAGAATCTAACAAACAAGACAATGAAAAAATGCAAATATCAAGAAATAAGAATTATAATAATTCAATGAAACTCCCATTCCAAGATTGCATATCGCTTCCATTGCCCTTCTCTTCTCTCTGGTATGATGGCTCTCAGATATTGCACTGGTAACCTGCAACTGACACAAAGATTCGAAGTTCATGATTATTGAAAATGGAGATTGAATACTCAATTTATAGAAAATTGGAGAAGATTGATTGAAAGGTGGAACAAATTGATCAAGAGGTGGAACTCAGGTGAGCTCACATGAAAATTGATAGTTGAACTGCTGATTGTAGGAGTGGAACTCAATAGATTGAATAGATTAATTGAGTTAACTTATTGAGAAAAAATTGACTGAAGGAAGAAAAAGAATGATTGGAGGAAATAAAGACGATGACAAAGAAAGCTTAATTTAGAAAAAGCTAACTAAAAGATAGAAATAGAAGTTGAAGAGAAAAATGATTTAATTAATTAATTTAGCATGTGCTTGCATTTAGACTTAGATTTTCAATTTAATCTTTGCGTGAGATTTATTCAAATAATTGAATTTATTTTAATTCAATTTAGTATTTGAATATATTTAGAACTTGACTTTGATTTTCAATTTGCTTTTTGAAATCATGCACATGTAATTGAATTTGGAAGAAATTAGAAGAAATAAGAAATTAAATGAAATTAGAATTTGGGGATTTGGAATTGAAGAATTAATTAGTTAATTAAATAGATTAAAGAAACTATTTAATTATTTAGAAATGGAATTTAATTAAATAATAAAGATTATTTAAATTAAAAGATTAAATCATAATTAATTAAATGATAAATATTTAATTAATATTTAGAAAAGGGTTAAATGATTAGATGATTAGGGATAGAAATTGAGAATTAATTTATTTAAATAATAAAGATTATTTAAATTGGGGAATTAATTAGAATTAATTAAATAATAAATATTTAATTAATATTTAGAAAATAGTTAAAATGATTAAATGATGATAGAAATAGAAAATAGAATAATTAATTAGATGGCAAGGAAATTGAATAATAACAAGAGAAGTCTAACAACAATCTGAATCCGAATCAATTTGAATATCTTGTTGGTATTACCATTTAAAAGTTGGTTTTGCCATCAATGTCAAAGGGGGAGATTGTTGGCATTTTCAATAGAAAGATTGTTGATATTCATTAAGGATATTGAGAAGGTTGTTGAAGATTATTGATATAACTGAAAAAGGATGATAACTATCTTTATAACATTATTTTGTCATTGATGTCAAGAAATTGATTTTCTGATTTAGTAGGATGTTGCCATATCTTGAGAAGATTGATTTGAAGAGAATTAAGTGGTCGGTAAAAGACACAAAAAGAATGTGATAAGAAGGAGGAGGAATAAGTTATTCAATGGGCAACTATTACCGAGTTAGACAATGATGAGATCGTGATGTTTAGATTGTTTTGATATCCTACATACGTTGTTGATTGTAAGTTTAATACTATACTTTGACACCGAGCAAAGAACCTAGTCGATAAACCCTAAGGAATCTAGTCAGTAAACCCTAAGGTTATCGATATCGGTTAATGAAGGCGGAATGTCTACTGAGTAAAGTTTAGTATTTACCGAGTTGCAATCGAGTTATGACAGATCGCATTGGATGGATAAAAGCATTATTTAATGAAGGAAAATTAATAGCTGGAGATGTATAAATGATTGGTATGTCATGCATGGAGTTTGTTAAGGATCTATGGCAATGGAAGATCGGCAGGAAGATCTAGAGCACAGATTAAACCGCAATAACCTTGTGCAAGTTCTAAGAAAGGAATGAAAGTCCCAAGGCAAGGTAAAACATTTTCAGATCTAAAGATGCATTGAACCTATTCAAGTTTGAAGATCTGATGGCTATGATTGATCATGGGAAATGTGATCAAGGAGATTCAGCGGTTAGCAAATTGTTTATAAATAAGAAATTATTGATGAACAATGTATGCGGGCAAGTGTAAGCACAAGGATGCTACATAGTGATTACCGAGCATAGAAGCTTGAAGACCTGTTTGAATAACAGAGTAAGAAGCCCAGCAGAGGGACAAGATTAGTCCTATGACAAGATTGTTTTGAGCAAATAGGAATCTGCTTTAGCATTTTAGATGTAAAGTTGTAGATATATATTACTGTTATTTATTTTGTAAGTGACAGGAAATCTCTTAACCAAGTGGACTTAACAGTCTTATTTGTAAACCCTCTAGCAAGGTAACATTCTAAATGAGTGTTTCAAACCCTTTGACAAGGTCACTTCTAACAAAGTGAAGATCCTAATAGATCTGAGGGAAATCCCTTAACCGGGTCACATCTAGCAATGTGTTTGTAATCTTTAACAGGATTTTCTTTTCACCGAGCATACTCTAGAAGATTATATTTCTTAGTGGGTCCGAAATCCCACAGTGGTTTTTCCCTATTTGGGTTTCCATGTTAAATCTGGTGTTATATGTGTTATGATGATTATGTGTTTATAAGATTGCATGTTTAGCAGTTTTTGGTTATATTGTTGAAGCATAGGTTACCGAGGATGAATCTGTTGATTTAATGGAAGATTAAGTTTGTATGATTCAACCCCCCCCCCCCTCACATCTTATTAACTATTGGCATCAGCTCTTTACATTTAGTATCAGAACTTAACAATTGGTATCAGAGCTTTGGACTCCGGAAGAAAATTTTAAAGGTACTTGAGGCAAAGATCCGAAGATGTATAAAAGGGATGCACCAAAGCAGAACAAGTCAAGTTTCTCCACATGGCAGAAAAGGATGAAGCTGCATTTATCAGGAATCGGAGAATATGCAACATATTATTTGGAGAATGATTATATACCACCAAGCACCAACCCAATGACCTTGGAAGAGATAAAGGCAAAGCAAGAACACATTTAAGCTATGATTGAAATAACATCAACATTAACTGACTCAGAGTTTATTGATCTAGAAGGTTGCAATGATGCAAAAGCAATGTGGACCAAGCTCATATTTGTGTATGGCGGTGATGAACATGTTCAAAGAGAAAGAGTAGATAGTCTAAGAGGACAACTTGAATCCATGAGATAGAATGAAGGTGAGAACATAACCCAATATAGTACAAGGTTAAAGGAGACTATTAATCAAATTAAAGGAGCAGGAGGAACTATTGAAGAAAAGGATATAACAAGTAAGTTGTTGAGAACTCTTCTACCAGCTTATGCCATTCGAGTCTCTGCAATCAATGAATTGAGGTCTGTACCTAACATGCCAGTTTCTTTGGATGCTACTATTGGTAAGCTACATGCATTTGAGTTAAGTAATTTTGATAACAGTGGGTCTTCGATAAACAAAGTAGAATCTGCGTTCAGTTCTTTTCATATTGGTGAATCTAATGATTACAATGATAGAATGAGTAAGTACTTTGAAGGGAATCGTAGTGGAGCAAGTGAAACATTTCGCAAGAACATGGAAGAAGTGCACAAACTGTATGAGGAAATCAAGAAGCAAGAAGAGTTTGAAGTATTACTAACCGGAAGGTTACCGAGAGGAAAAGGTAAGTATAAAGGAAAGCTACCTTTAAAATGTTTCAATTGTGATAAAATAGGACATATGGCTTCTAACCATCCTAACAAAGAATCTAGTGAAAAGAAAGAATAACGAGATAACAGGCAGAAAGACAACCAATACAGAGGACACCGAGACTTCAGAAGGAGAGACAGAAAGACATGCTTAATAGCTGATGAGGAATCCAATGATGATAAATCTGATGAAACTGATACTAAGGAAGTTGTTTATGTGGCTATTAAAGATGGATCTAATGAAGAAAGGTATGAAGAAAAAGCTCTAATATCTCACATAAATAATAATGATTCTTGGATCATAGACAATGGATGCTCACATCACATGACAGGTGATAAACACAAGTTTGTCAAATTAGAAGACTATGATGGAGGCTATGTAAGATTTGGTAATGATGCACCATGTCCGATGAAAGGTAAAGGATCTATAACGCTTCTTGACAATGCTAAATGTGATGATGTATACTGGGTTGAAGGATTGAAATACAATTTGTTGAGTGTAGCACAGCTAAACAATACAGGATACCAAATAGAATTTCAAAAAGGAATTGTCAAAGTTCATGACAAGCATGGAAATTTAGCTGCTACCGGGACACAAACAAAAGGTAATATATTTCATCTTGACTCAACTCAGAACAAGTGTCTTTATGCTAAGATAGATGATACCTGGTTATGGAATAAAAGGTTTTGTCATGTAAATTTTGATAATCTCATCAAAATAAGCAAGAAGCACCAAGTAAGAGGTCTACCGAGTCTTGACAAACCTGAGAATGCTATGTGTCGAGGATGCCAAATGGGTAAGATGACAAGATCAAGCCTTACAAGTAATTCCTACACTTCTAAAGGTATTTTAGATCTAGTACATACTGATCTTTGTGGTCCTATGAAAGTTCAAAGTTATTATGGTGATAAGTATTTCATATTGTTTGTGGATGATTACTCAAGGATGATGTCAGTTATGTTTTTAAAAGAAAAATTAGAAGCTTTTCAAATGTTCAAATGGTACAAGGCAAGAGTTGAAAATGAAACAAGAAGACAACTAAAATGTCTTAGATCTGATAGAGGAGGAGAGTTCACTTCCGATGAATTTAACTTATTCTGCAATGATCATGGTATAAAAAGGCAAGTGTCTGCACTGAGAACACCTCAGCAAAATGGGATAGCCGAGAGAAGAAAAAGATCAATTGTGGATTGTGCCAGAACCTTGATGATATAAAAGAGGGTACATCAAACTTTTGGAAAGAAGCAATCAGCACTGCAGTTTACACCCTGAACCAAGTTCAACTGAAGAAAGGAACTATGAAGACACCATATGAGATCTGGTATGACAAGAAACCTAATGTAAGTTATTTTAAAATCTTTGGAAGTAGATGCTATGTTCACAAAGATGACAGAAATGGAAAGTTTGATCAGAAAAGTGAAGAAGGAACATTTCTTGGTTATTCTTCTAGAAGTAAAGCATTTAAATGTCTGATCAAATCATCCAACAGAATAGTAGAAAGTGCAAATGTGAAAATTGATGAATTTGCAGAAAGAAATGATGAAGGAAATTCCAAAGAACCAGAAGATTATGAATAATTTTCTTATGTTCAACTGAGAAGTCCTACCGAGAAAGTTGCTGAAGAAAATGAAGATAATGTCCAGTTACTGAGTGATGAAGAAGATCATACAGAACCTACCGAGCCTATATTAGCCAAATATGTCAGAAGACATCATGCATCAAGTCAGATTATAGGAGATAAGGATGATCCAGTGATGACAAGGAACAAACCGAGATAGAACACATGTCTGATATCTGAATTTGAACCGAGAATAGTAAAAGAGGCATTTAACAGTGAAGATTGGGTAAATGCTATGACAGATACTGCAAATGAAAGATGAGATTTTCATTACTCAATCCAAGTACATAAAGGAAATCTTGAAGAAATTTGGAATGGAGGATTCTAAATCAGTAAGTACTCCTATGACTACTAACCGTAAACTATCAAAGAATGATGAATCTGCATCTGTTGATGAGACACTTTACCGATCTATGATTGGGAAGTTGCAATATGTTGTGCATAGTAGACTAGATATAGCACATGCAGTAGGTATTGTTGCAAGATTTTCTGCAGATCCCAAGGAAACCCATATGACAGCAATCAAGAGAATTTTCAGATACTTGAGAGACACTGAAGATTATGGCTTAGTATGTGAAAAGAGGAATGATTTTGATTTAAAAGTTTATACGGATGCTGATTGGGCAAGCAACATAGATGATAGGAAAAGCACAAGTGGTGGAGCTTTCTTTTTAGGAGAAAGACTAGTGAGTTAGCAAGAAACAAGGATGTATCTCATAGTCAACAGCAGAAGCCGAATATTTTGCTGCAGCATTGAATTGTACCAATATAGCATGGATCAAACAACTGTTGGAAGGTATAAATGAGAAATTTACCAAGCCAGTAACTATATTCTATGATAATACTAGTGCCATTAACATTTCAAAGAATCTGATAATGCACTCTAAGACAAAACATATCTCTATAAAGTATCATTATCTCAGAGAAGAAGTTCAAGAGAAGAAAGTTGTGTTGGAATATATCAGTTCAAAGGAGCAATTAGCAGGCATCTTCACAAAGCCACTACCAAGGGACACTTTTGAGTATCTCAGAAGCAAGTTAGGGGTCCTACCCCTATCTTCTACTCACTGACAGAGTTCGATGAAAGCATCAATTCGATGAATCTACAGAATATTATGTGTGGATTCATGCTGATTTATGCACTTTAGAAGGTTTTCTAAAGGTGTGCTGGAAATAGTGAATAGAGACAAGTTGCTCTAACCGAGACTGAGATGATAGACAACAAGGCAAATCACTTCACAGAGGAAGTAATCATGATTTAGTTCTTTTACTTTTTGGCATTGTTGTCGAAGGGGGAGAAGACTAAATGGTAAAATCCTAAATGAAGAAGATAATGAAAGACTAATGACAAGGGGAGAAGAATACAAAAGGAAGAAGACTTCAGAAGATTTTAACAACTCAAGGATAACAAGAGAAGTCTAACAACAATCTGAATCCGAATCAATTTGAATATCTTGTTGGTATTACCATTTAAAAGTTGGTTTTGCCATCAATGTCAAAGGGGGAGATTGTTGGCATTTTCAATAGAAAGATTGTTGATATTCATTAAGGATATTGAGACGGTTGTTGAAGATTATTGATATAACTGAAAAAGGATGATAACTATCTTTATAACATTATTTTGTCATTGATGTCAAGAAATTGATTTTCTGATATAGTAGGATGTTGCCATATCTTGAGAAGATTGATTTGAAGAGAATTAAGTGGTCGGTAAAAGACACAGAAAGAATGTGATAAGAAGGAGGAGGAATAAGTTATTCAATGGGCAACTATTACCGAGTTAGACAATGATGAGATCATGATGTTTAGATTGTTTTGATATCCTACATACGTTGTTGATTGTAAGTTTAATACTATACTTTGACACCGAGCAAAGAACCTAGTCGATAAACCCTAAGGAACCTAGTCAGTAAACCCTAAGGTTATCGATATCGGTTAATGAAGGCGGAATGTCTACTGAGTAAAGTTTAGTATTTACCGAGTTGCAATCGAGTTATGACAGATCGCATTGGATGGATAAAAGCATTATTTAATGAAGGAAAATTAATAGCTGGAGATGTATAAATGATTGGTATGTCATGCATGGAGTTTGTTAAGGATCTATGGCAATGGAAGATCGGCAGGAAGATCTAGAGCACAGATTGAACCGCAATAACCTTGTGCAAGTTCTAAGAAAGGAATGAAAGTCCCGAGGCAAGGTAAAACATTTTCAGATCTAAAGATACATTGAACCTAGTCAAGTTTGAAGATCTGATGGCTATGATTGATCATGGGAAATGTGATCAAGGAGATTCAGCGGTTAGCAAATTGTTTATAAATAAGAAATTATTGATGAACAATGTATGCGGGCAAGTGTAAGCACAAGGATGCTACATAGTGATTACCGAGCATAGAAGCTTGAAGACCTGTTTGAATAACAGAGTAAGAAGCCCAGCAGAGGGACAAGATTAGTCCTATGACAAGATTGTTTTGAGCAAATAGGAATCTGCTTTAGCATTTTAGATGTAAAGTTGTAGATATATATTACTGTTATTTATTTTGTAAGTGACAGGAAATCTCTTAACCAAGTGGACTTAACAGTCTTATTTGTAAACCCTCTAGCAAGGTAACATTCTAAATGAGTGTTTCAAACCCTTTGACAAGGTCACTTCTAACAAAGTGAAGATCCTAACAGATCTGAGGGAAATCCCTTAACCGGGTCACATCTAGCAATGTGTTTGTAATCTTTAACAGGATTTTCTTTTCACCGAGCATACTCTAGAAGATTATATTTCTTAGTGGGTCCGAAATCCCACAGTGGTTTTTCCCTATTTGAGTTTCCACATTAAATCTGGTGTTATATGTGTTATGATGATTATGTGTTTATAAGATTGCATGTTTAGCAGTTTTTGGTTATATTGTTGAAGCATAGGTTACCGAGGATGAAGCTGTTGATTTAATGGAAGATTAAGTTTGTATTATTCACCCCCCCCCCCCTCCTCATCTTGTTAGCTATTGGCATCATCTCTTTACATTTAGTATCAAAACTTTTAAAAAATCACTTTGTGGCGCTATGGACAAGTACCTTGGTGAAAACCTCCATGCAGGCGCCAAGGTAAATAACCAGATCCACTGTCTATTAGGTCGACATTGCAAATCACCCTCCATCCAATCCACTCATTCACAGCATTCCCTCCCTTCCGCCTCCCAATAAAAACATGTGTATGATGATGAGTCTTCGCCCGAGTCATGAACAAGGAATGTCCCATTAAACTAATCTTTTGTGCCTTTGTGTGAGCTTCAAGAAGTCTTAAGAAACAATCCCAAGTTCGCAAGTCACTCTTCAAAAACCATAAAATAACTTACCTAAATCCACAAGTCCACTTTGCCCTAGAGATGATTCCTTCCCTCACCTGGTAACTTAATCCTCCATCCTAGTCCTACTCTTGGCAAGAGGTATCGTTTGGTCACAAAGAGGTGACTTGTTAGATTTTGTTGGATCTTTTCATTTAGAGTTGCGTCTTTTGCCCTACGACTGCAACTCTCTACGACTGCCTGGATTTTCCATATCCAGGTATGTTACAATAGGCGCATACTGGGGCATATTTTCATAGAATAGCGGATCTCTCTTGTATAAACCAATGACCTGGTATTAGTGTTTGTCAACACTTTCCTTCTCATGTACAAGAGTTATTGGTGTGTTTGAGGGTCTCCTTGCACGTACCCACAACTTTTTATTAGTGTTTCTTAACACTTGCATAGTTGTGTGTAAGGAATTCCCCGTTTGTCTAAAAGTCAGTCCACGCCCTGGGTTTCTCATGGCATCCTGATTTCTATAATCAGTGGTGCAAGTCACCTAGGGCAATATCAAACTAGGTTGGCTCTCCACATTTGTTGTGCACAAAATCTCACTATCATTCCATAAAATCCTAAACTCAATAAATCCCATGGAGTTCTCAATTTCCCCCATTTCCCATCTATTCCATATTCTTCTATCTAAGATAATTGTGTTATTATTGGCATATTCCCTCTTTGTATTATTCATTCACATCATATAGATTGCATTACTTATTCCATTTAGATTGCATCATAAATCATTTTTCACATCTATGAATCCATCACACATTTGCATATATACATAAAGCATAAAAATCACTCATCCTACATCCAAAATCATGTCAGCAACACATCATAACATACATGTATAAGCATCCACTCTGCATCACAAATAAGTCAGCATAACACATCCTTAATTACATCCATATATGACATCATAACAAAAACAAAAAGAATCCATCACAATAAACGCTACACATCATCTATCACCAATCAAATCATGTATATATATAAAGAGGAAAATATGTCTGTCATGATACAATGATCGCCCCGAAGGGTCAAAATATAATACACAAGCAAAATAAGGAGCTAGCTCTCCCCTCTTGTCTCTCCACCCCCCTCTATTGTACATCCTCCCCTTGATCCTCTTGCTCCTCCTGCTAGTGGCCGAAAACCCACTGATCCCCCTGTCTACTGACTATGGGTCATGTGAGACCGTACACTCTTAGTGTATGAGGTTGCTCGATGTCCTGTAGGCACTACTCCATGATATAGCCCCCTATAATACTGTGCCTCTCAGGCTGACCTCTCCGCCCTCTCTCGCTACTACATACTATCAAAAAATATCTGCCCCAATCCTATTGGAACCAATGTCTGGCGGGCTGCATCCCTCTCCCCCCGCAGTCGTGTCGCATCCACCTCCACCCTTTGCACTCTGGCCTGTAACCCCTCTAACTTGGCATCCTGCCAATGAAGAGAATCCTGCAGTCCCGCTATGGTTGTCCCTGTCTGGGCCTCCTCTAGCATCCTCTCTGCCTCCTCCCCCTCCGCCCTCAAGGCATCCACCTCTATCCTAGCAGTATGGAGACTCTCTGTCAAATTAGCTATCTCCCATCTCAACCGCTCCACTTCTGCCCCCATGCTCTCCCTCTGAGCCCTCTCTACCTGTAGCTTGTCCTCCACTGAATGAAGCCTCGCTCTATAGGTATCCTGCTCCTGCTAAACATGGTCAAAATCAGCCTGCGACACTCCTCCCCTCTCCTCTGCTTGTGTCTCAGGGATATCCATAGGAACAACCTCCCCTCCCTCACCAACTAGAGCCTCCTCTCTCTCGCCAATTGTGGCCTTCACAACCTCTCCCACTGGGGCATCCTCTTTGTCTCCCTCCTCCTCCTTTGGATCCCTCCACCACACAACCCGGACTCTCCTCTGTTGTCCGCCCACACCATGCCCTACACAAACCACAACTCTCTCTCCTGGGCCATCATCCTCCCCACCCACCACCTGATCAACCCCTGGCTCCAACTCCTCATCATCCAAAACTCCAGGAATGGTAAGCTGCACTGGCAAGTGCCCCTCCCACCAACTCGTGTAACCACCTGTCATGCCTTGATCGTCCCCTGCCCCCATCCGCTCATCCCAAAGTGTGAAATGTTGTTTGGAAGCTCGTCTGGCTCTCCAAGGGACTCGTTGTAGGCCCCCAATACCTCACCTCCCGTGTAATCCAGTGATACACTGGAATATCCCTAACTATATCCTATATCTGTCCAAGTTGTTGAGCCACCTTGAATGGAGAATAGTACCCCATGATGTAGAATGATCTCCCAAATATCCACATCTCCACTCCTGCCCAGTGAAGCTGCCACTCATCTCTCCACCGCTCACATCCCAAAAATGGTCTCCATGTGAACTGCGCCAACTCATCCAGAATTCTCCTCTAGAACCACATAGACGTTATCTGTGTGTAGTGCAGCAGTCCCCTGTACCTATCCACAAACGGTTGTCATGGACGCCTGTCCTGAACCCCCAGTGGTCGAGTCACTGCAATATGCTCCCACGCCCAAATGTGTAATAGTGTGACCCCTGCAGATAAACTGGCGTACTCTTTGTACACCACCAAATGCATATCATGGTAAAGATGGGCTAGAATCATCGTGCCTCACGCATACTGCTGACCATCATGCAACATGAAGTACAAACATCTGCTCCACCCAAGAGGAAATCCATGACCGCCTAAATCTGGAATAATCCACCCACTCAGGAATCCGCAAATCACCAAAACCAATTGAGGAATATGTCGAACACCCATCGCCCGGCCTAAGTGCATCCTACTCCTGTCTAATATAGGCGGTGTCTCATACTTGCACACCTCTCATAGATAAAAATTAGTTGCGTCCAACTGATACTCAGGGATCACGCCACGAATGGGGATCTTCAAGATCCTCCAAACATCTAACAAAGTGACTATGGCCTCTCCAGTCGGCAAACATACCGACTATCCCAACTCTCCACCAACGTTGTCATCATGGCAGTATGTGCTCGTATCCTCGACCACATGCCTACGTAATGCAACCCTAGCACAGCTAGCACCTCCAACTCATCACGGGCTAACTCATGATATAGACTCATCGTGGCAAGCCAATTCTCTCTCGAAGCCACTGGTCCCCTCTCCACCTACATCCATTAGACCAAATCATTACTTTCACATCTCAAAACCCCCTCCCGACCTCTGGAACCAACCATACCCTTCCCCCCATTCAAAAATTCTAATCCAAAATTGCATTTCCACCCATCTCAGGCGCATGTGCTCATTTACTAGGCACTCGCACCATTTTGCAAGCACTTGCGCCAACATAGAAACCCCTCCTTTCTTTTGCCCCCCTCCCAGGCCCATTTACGTGAGCACCCGCGCTTCAGCGTGAGTGCCTACATAATTCCTTGGGTGCCCGCACTGAAGCACGAGCGCTCGCGTCAAAGCACAAGCTGCCACACTGATCCCCCAATTCCCCTCGCAAAATCCCCTATTCTAACAAACCCTATGTGAGCCCCTGCGCTGATCGTTAGCGCTCGCACTGATCGCTAGAGCGCACTGAAACAGCAATCAGCGCGAGCACCTCGCCTAATCTTGACCCCTATTTCTAGCCCTAAAACTTACTGAAAATCAAAAATTTCAAAAGAGGGATAGTCCTACTCACCGATGGTCCATAGCTAATCAGTCGGTCGAATTGTCGGATCCTCTCAGAGCGATGATCACGAACTAGAATGCAGTCCATCTCTCCTTCTCTTCTTCTTCGCTCTGAGTGGCTCTAAGGCTTGTGTGTAACAATGACCCCTCATTGGGCCTGTTGTGGCTTATATGGACTCCCGTGAGGGCCCATTTCCTCTGCGGTCTCGCATCTTCATTTCTTCCTTCCAAATTTTCCACGATTGCTTCATATTTTTTCCTCATTTATCCCTTCCACCCTATTTCTTCTTCCTCTATTTTCGAGAATTTTTCATCTTTTTTGTGAAAAAATTCTCGAGGGGGCATACACCTCCCAGACTTTACGCTGGGGCATCCTTTTCTTCTTCTATCTTCTACACATCGCCAAATTTGCCACTGCGTAAAAGAGGGGCAAAATGTAGACACTTAAAAATAATTATTTTAATTATTTTTAATTCCTCACATAATTAATTAATTAATTATGTTAATTCAAATTCTCCTCAATATTAATTAATTATAATTAATATTGTCACTATAGTATGTGACTGATTTATTTAATAAATAAATCCTTTTCTTTATTCTTCTAAAAATTAAATCCTCACAAATCTTCCTCTTAGCTAATTAGTTAACCTACATGATTCCTACAAATCATCATTAACCTAATAAATTCTTCTAGAAATTCCCTAAACTCACTTAAACCTATTCATCTATTTTTTAATTCCCTCCACTCATTCTCTCTCCTAGTCAAATCTTCCTACAAATCCTATCCCACCTAATCTTTCCTCTAATCCCCCTCCTAATGAGTTGCTAGTGGCTAATCATCATGATTAGCCACAAAGTCAACTCCTTGTCCCTTCCATCCAACCACTAGCTTTAAATGCTCTTTTCCTAGGTGAATGTGAGATTTTCACATTCCTCTAGGTATCTCCTCTCCCAAGGAATTTTTAATTCCTTCTTATTCCTCCAATCCCCATGATCATCCCTTTTTGGATAATTTTAAATTCCTCCTCCCTATTCTTCAAGGAATGTCCCATCCCTTGCTCTTCTCAAGGCACATTGGGAAGTCTTCCCGATGCACCTTGAGGAGTGTGGAGACAAGAAATGCCTTTAAGGCATATCTCTTGGTCTCCACACCCTCTCTAGGGCCTTGTGAGAACTCACAAGAAATCCTAGCCCTTCATCTTGAATCCATCCTAGCCATCCATTTTTCCTCTCCTCTTCCTATAAATTGAGGACTCCATCCCTTCATTCTTCATCTCCAAGCTTAGTAATCTTATGCTATCATTTTGAGCCTCGAAAAATCATCTTAGCAACCTTACCATGTCAAAATCATCTCTCATCCATACTTAATCATCTCATCCCTATCATCCCTCAAGATCCATCTCATTTGTGCACAACATTGGAGAGCCATCCACATCAAGCAAGCAAGAGGAGCACATCAAGTGGAGCATCATCCAAGGGCGCCTTCACTTCATCAAGCTCCATCCGAAGGAGAAGGTATAAGGTTTTGTGAGGTATATGCATCTCATTCTTGTTTTTGTGTGATTCAAATTATGTCTTTCAATTTCATATGTTTCTATGATTGATTTGCATGGTTTGCTAACTAAATCCTCCTCACTAATCTTTTCCCCTCTTCAATTACTCCAACAACCCCTGCCCCTTAAGATTAACTTAGGGATCATTTGAAGAGATAATAAGAATGAAAAATTCATGCATTAATGAGCCCTGACAACTAGGCTTGATCAGGTACTGAATGTACAAACCAATGCAACTCACAAAACCGAAAAAAATGAGAAAAATCAAGTGGGTAAAAACTCTTCTCTAAAAGAGAGAATAAAATAATTCTACTAAATAAAGAAGGAAATAAGGACTCAATATGAGCCCCCAAGGGCTGCTTCTATCACAATAATAAAGTAAATGTTTGCCCCGTATGAGAGAGAAAATAAGGATAGGAATACCCCCAATGAAGAAGTAGCTCATGTGCCAATGATGAAAGCCTTAAGAAAAAACACAATCCACTACCTACAAACAACATTTCTCCCCTTAAGAAGGAACAAATCCACTATAGATATGAGAAGACACTCCCATAAATTGGAATATGTAGGAATCCAAATCCAAACTTAAGTGTGCCTTTATAAACTACTTGAATGTTGTTATGTCCATCATAGATGATGATGCCACAAACCAATCATGTACATGCCCAATCAATGTAAGAGGTGACAAATTAGGACTCTACAAAAATTGATGAAGAACAAACTTTCTGGATATTGAAAATAAGCTAACAACACTCATGTGGATATAAACAAAGAGGAGATGAATGTCCTCAAAATAGTCCTCCAAATCTACAATATGAGAATCTGCAAACAAGGTTGATATGTCTACAAGATACAAATGTTGGCATTTGCATGAAGATTGCATTAATGATATGTTATGTTGTCATTGATGTCAATTAACGGGTAATGATATTGCTGATATTGTTGTAATATTGTTTTGTAATCGGTAGGAAGAATTTGGGAGTTGTACCGGTAACCGGTAAACCCTACCTATTATTTTTTATAAACCCTAACCGATTAAGTTTGGTGAATTGGTTATATTGGTTTATGATCTGATGATGAGCGGTAATAATTATGAAACGTATGATTATTGTATGAAGACAATTTCAAGTGATTTTGGCGTGTTGATGTAACAGTTTTTGTCTAGGGAATGAGCAAGTTTATTGCATATAATGTAAAGTGTGTGATGAGTTACTAAGTTCGATGAAGCAGTGATCAAGGAGCGATCAAGGTTTTCTTGATTGATGTGCAGAGATTGTTGTGTAATCCAACGATCATACTTGAACCGACTTGTTTGTAATCTCTATGAGAATTAGGTTTTTGTTGTGTTACTGACCTAATTGGTTTTTTTATAAGGTCGATGAAGCTGTTTAGTTTAAGAGTTGGCAAAGATCAATTGAGTGTGTGGTTGCCGAACCGGATGATGTATCTGTAGTTTGAGTAAAGGCAGATCGGAGCATGAAAAGGATCTGAACAAGCAAGTGTAGTTCTATTCAAACAGATCAACAAACTCCTGTTGTTTTCTAACAATTACAGCAGAATTGAAATCCCCTAACCGGGTAAGCTCTAACAAGCTTGGTACTATTCAAATCCTCTAACAAGATGATACATTAGCTTGGATTTTCAAATCCTCTACCAAGGTTACTCCTTACAGGGTATTGCTTCTAACAAGGCATTGTAGTCAATCCCTTAACCAGATGGTCCCTAACATGATATGTTCTTAACAGGACTTTTGTAAAGCTTTAACAAGCTAGGCTCCAAACAGGACGAACTGCAAAAGAGTTTAGATAGTTATATTGTGAGTCTCATCTCACTGTGGTTATTCTCATTTGGGTTTCCACGTCAAAAATATTTGTGTCAAGTGGTGAATTTGTTTTTGTGGTTATGTTATTATGGTTGATTTACTTAACTACTTAACTACTTTGATAAGTCATGATAACCAAAAGCATTGAGAAATGAAGTCTGTTGACATATGAAAAAGGATTTGGATGTTTATGAGTTTGAAGTTGTTTAGTGTTAATTTGTTGTAACAGTCAACCAGTTTATCTTATGAGTTTTTATCTTGACAGTGGTATTACATTTATAGTTCTAAGTTTACTTTGAGAGATTTATTTTGAGATTGGTGAAGTTTGTATCAACTTTTCTATCTACTGATTCACTCCCCCCTCTCAATAGTTGACCGGATACTTATTCTTTCATCATACTATCAACATATCCCAAGTAGTTGTGTCTAGAAGAATAGTGTCTTGTTGCACTGAATTAATGGGGGCTATGCATGAGCTAATACCATTCTAATCAGGTAGAATAGAAGATGAAGATGATTGAGATGGGATCTCAATGCAAGGAGTAGGAACATGAAGATATCTACCTTTAATCCATCAAAACATGCAAGACCTGTGATATACTTGAGCTCCTCTAAAGTATCATCATCAAAAGGTATGAAATTTGCATGTGTGAGGGGAAGAAGACAATCTACTATAGTATCATCTAGCAATGGAGAGAATGAGAGTCTCCATCCATCTCTCAAAGTTAATTCCAAAGTGCACGAGGAAACTTAAGGTCCAATATAGCACACATGTCATAATCAAAACTAAAACAAATCACACTGACAACATGGTCTATGATATCCCAAGTTGATCTACCTCTTGGAGTCACTAGATTAGGGATGAGTCCATACAAATAAGGCAACATATTTAGCCACCTAAGATTTGTTAGGATGCCATGTTGCCAAAACTTATAATTGCCTTTTGTCGATCACACAACTGAAGGGTGAACTAAAAACCCATGATACCTCCTCAAATGAAATTAATAGACCCCAAGAATCTCATAACACATAAAACACATCAATTACAACCCTCTCAAATAAATAATTCCTCCAAAGTGCCAAAACATCTATGTAATTGACTAGATAGTGAAAACACAAAAAATTTGAATAAAATGTACCTAGGGTACAATTTGGAAAGATACTAGTAGATATGGATAGATGACTTTGAGAGCTTTTTGACAATTTTTGTATTTTCATAAATGGAGCTCAAGTGTGCAAGATATTGCCTAGGAATCACAAAACTAAAGGCTAACTTTGGAGGCCTGATAGAAAAAATTGGTGCAAGATCTAACAAAAGTACTAGCAAATTCATATCGATGCTAGAACTAGATTTTTGATGATATCTTGTCTTCATAATTTTGACTCTGTATGACCAAGTTATGGAAAGAAAACCAACTATATGTTGATTAGGAATTGGAAGGTTTGAAGGGCTTTTAGAAATAAAAACTTTTTGAAAATAGAAACTTAATAAAAATAGAAACTTGATAATCTCTAATTCTATTCAATCTAGATTGTCCTACAATCAAAATCCCTTGGGTTCATGTTATGAAATTATTTAATAGAAGAATTAAAACTCTTCTAGATCTCCTTGACAAAGCCACCTAGATTTTTCTACCCCAACTTAAAGTCAAGGTGAGAATCCAATTATTTTATCAAATACCTTCAAAATTATTATGAATGTCATTGCTTCTCAAATGATTCACAAATTTGGACTCAAGTCTTTGAAGTCTCGATGAATGGATTTAAGATAGTATGTTGAAACTCTATTTATAATTATAACCTCGAAGCAGCCGGGTCTTTCCCTTAATGTACGCCTGGTTTTTCTAAAGTATCACGTCATCAAAGACGTAGCAACCGGATCTTTCAAGTCTTTTAATAGCATTTGGAATGGCTACGAATTCATCAAGCTCTAACTTGTTTAGTTTGATAATAGTTTTCATAATAGCCTCTTAATTAATTAGTAGTCTCTAATTCTACTCAATCTAAATTGTCCTATTATCAAAGTCCCTTGAGTTCATGTTTTAAAATTCTTTAATAGATCTCCACTTAGATTTTTCTATCCTAGCTTAAGGTCAAGGTGAGATTCCAATTCTTTTATCAAATACCTTAAAATTATTATTGATTCACAAAATTGGAGTCTAGTCTTTGAAGTCTTTCCCTTAATTTACGCCTTGGCTATCACGTCACCAAAGGCGTAGCAGACGAGTCTTTCAAGCCAACAAAGTCTTTGTCTTTGCTGGCCACTTCTATAACAACAAAGTGTACGCACAGAAGCCTTTCAAGTCTTTTGTTTTTGCTGGCCATGACTTGTATAACAGCAAATAGTATGATATTTCCAGAGTCCATAGTAAGTATCTTGACCCACTAACAGAAGTCTGTTCTCGCACGCTAAAGAAAAGTGTGGAAAATTAGCATGTAATGCTTTTTCTTTCAGATTGTTTACTTTCAATGGTGAAGATTGAAGAAATGAATAGTATATGAAGTGCGTGGTGAGGTCAAGAATCTGCTAGGTAATGCCGACGTAGATGCAAGACAATGAAAATTCAAGACAATGGAAATGGATTGAAGTGGACACCAGAGAACATGCAGGCATCAACAAGAGGGTCAGCAAACTTATAAAACAAGGACAATGCTCGTTGGACACTCATAAAGAAAAAAGCAAGTGTGTGAGTGATTGTGTAGGAGCTAAGCATTATGTTTAATGATATCAGTTAAAAAATAGAAGAATAAAGTCGAAATAGTTTGATCCATGAAAAGTGTATCACTATAAATCATTGATGTTTCAAGGATATCAAAAGACCAACATATAAACCATTTTCATGGTAGGTCACATACACTTCTTTGGAAGAGGTTTTCTCAAATGTTATTTTCAATGTCATTTATGTTGAAGAGATCTGCAAATACATTCATTTCAAGTTGATAGATGTAAAACATGTATATTTTGTAAATGAGTACAAAGCATTCAAGAAGCCCAAAACAGGAAAATGTTCACCATAGAATAAAAATCTAAAACAATCAAATTTGATATTTTGAAAAAAAAAAAATACAAATTTTAACAATCCTCACAAATGGATCCAGTTAGTGTTAAGCCACAGTCATGACAAATTCATCTACCTTGATAGACCATTTTTAATCACAAAAGAATCAATCATAATGGTAACAAGGGTATGTGAGAGAGGAGAAAATTTCATAAAAGTAGACAATGAATTAATCTATTGGGAATGTGAAGCCCAATGGTCAAATGACCTTTCGCCTTCTCCTAGCTATTCGTTTCATAGCTGAATATATTTGTATAAATGGTTGTGCACAACCCATGTATGTATGTATTGGATATTTGGTTAATAGATCATTCTCCCTGCTTTCTGGTGGATGTAGCCACTTAGTGGTGAACCACGTTAAACCTTGTGTTGTGTGTTTTCTTTTCTGTTGTTTTGTTTTCACTTATCTGCTCATTTTAATCTTTAAAAATGGTATCAGAGCCACAGTCAGGTTGAGCAGAGATGGAAAGGTCGATAGATAGACGATTGAAAATTCTCAAGAAGATGCAAAAGTTTGAAGTTAAAAAAAACTAGTTGCTGGTATTGTGGCAAGCGAGGCCACGTCAAAAGAAATTGTTGGTCTTTCAAGAAGGTTGAAAGGCAACCAAAAGATGAAGACACTGATTTAGTCATCGAAGAATTTCTTTTAAATTTAGACTCGATGGAGGGTAAAATTGTGCAAGTGAAGGCTAAAATGAAGCGTCGTGTACATTGGTGAGATGGCTAGACAAAAGAGGAGAATTCAGTTGAAGAGGAGCTGAGAAGATTGCGCCCGAGAAAGAAAGTATGCCATCGGAGACCCAAGTTGAATCTGTTGTTGATTTTGCCTCCCAAGATGAGGAGGGTGCAGATTGGAGTGAGGTAGCAGAGAAGAGCTTTATAGATGGCATGGCCTTAGCAAAATTAATGAGGCACTCCCATGGGGTTAGTATAGGATCAGGGGGGCCAAAAAGTGGCGATGTGAAAAAAATAGCCTTCCTCACTCGCCTAAAAATGCGCAAATCCGTGTTGACTTTTTGCTTGGCCTGGGTTTCAGTACACCTTGGCCTGGTAATTACCTATGCAAATCGGATATCCGATTTGCATTTGTAATTTTAATTTAAAAAATATATTATATGTTACATATTACATTATATATATTATATAATACGTATTATATAATATATTATTATATTATATTATATTATAATATAATAATATATTATATAATACAATATTATATTATATATAATATAATATAATATTGTATTATATTATATATTATATAATATTATATTATATTATTTTATATTATATTATATTATATTATATAATATAATACAATATTATATTATATATAATATAATACAATATTATATTATATATAATATAATACAATATTATATTATATATTATAATATAATACAATATAATATATAATATAATATAATATAATATTGTATTGTATTATATTATATATTATAATATAATATATATAATATAATATTGTACGTATTATATATTATAATATAATACAATATTATATCATATTATATTATATAATATAATATAATATTATATATAATACGTATTGTATTATATTATATATGTTATAATATATAATATAATACAATATAATACAATATTATATTATATTATATTATATTATATTATATTATATATTATAATATATATAATATAATACAATGCGTATTATATAATATATTATTATATTATATATGTTATTTAAAAATAATTTAAGTATAGAAATCGGATATCCGATTTTCTGAGACTTTTATATTTCAATAGTGACAGTCTTGTGAGTCATTTTTAACTCACGAGTCGCACGAATTCATTAAAATCCGATATTCGCTCCATCTGATATCCGGTGTTTTGACAAAAAATTGCAAAAAAATAGATTTAGAGGTAAGAATTTTATCGTTTTGAATCATTTTCATTCATTTTTTGTATTTTTTGTTAATGTTTATTTGATTTTTCATTGAAAATATGGTTTTTTTCATGAAAACTAGTTTTTTTCATAAAAACTAGGTTTTTTAAATCAAATACCTAATTGTTTAAATTTGTTAACTAAATTTAATTGTTTACATTCAATTAGGTTAAAAATGGGGGATAACAATGAAAACACTGACCAACCACAACTGCAACAACCAAACCCTCATTTGTCGAACCCCCCCTCAATTCAAGATTTGATTGCACAAAATTTGAATGAATTGAGGGGGATTGCAGAAGTATATCGTAGGATCCCTCGTCTACACCCATTGTTTGATCCTCTCACGTCGATCATAAAAAGTATGGAAACCATGACTGAGGAGCACAATGCCGCCCTTTTGTGGCAAGATTCTATGAAGGAAAAATATGCAGATGGCTTGTCGTATAAGGATATCAAGGATCTTGAGATATCCAAAGCCGAAATCGCCTCATTGTTTGTCAATCCCCATACTGGTCAGCCCGTAGATCCCAAAAAAAAAAAATTCCATCAAATGGTGCACAAATGATGGGATTGTGAAAAAAATTTGGAATCGTTGGTGGATGGTTTTTGACAAACCACCCAACAACAATCTTGATATCCCCTTCTATTTCATAAGAAAATTGTATGCTGAGTTTGTTTTACACAAACATGTGAACTACTTTCACATCCAACCTTTCTAGGGTGTAAGTTTAGGTATGCCCCAAAATAGACCTAGGGCAGTTAGAGTAGTCCAGGGCCCATATGTCCCCCCTCCTCCTGATGATCCCCCACCTGCAGTTCAGCATCTTGATATCATTTGTGAGCCGGCTTCACGGACCATATCAGCTATTCACTCTTTGAGTAGCCTTTTGGTTTCTCAGGCTGCGTCAGTAGCTCAACCTACTCTTGATGGTAGCGGTGCATTCGGTGTCGGTGACACATCATCCTTGACTCCACACATATGCGTGCCCCATAGTTGTGTCATGTGTGGGCACATATGCTTGGGTCCAGTTGGACAGCCCATTGATCACCCCGTGGGCAGTGCAGATTATGAGGTGCATGAGATGCATGATGCACCAGATGTTATTACACAGACTGGAGGATACCCTGGGGAGTCCTCACATGCTAGAGTCGAGGAAGCACCATCATCATACATTGATGATGTATTGGTAAGATTTGTGTTTTCACAATTCATGTTATATTTTAATTAAATATTTATAAATTAGATAATATTAAGTACTAATTTTTATTTACATGGTCTATTTAATAGTTGATGACCGAGGATGAGTTGAGACAGATTTAGGAGGGCACCTTGTCAGTCATTTCATTTGGCCTTGATAGCTTGATGGTACATATATTATTGAACCTAGTCGTTTGTATTTTATTGTACATACATGCTCATCATTTATATTTGTATTAATTAGATTATGTAGTAACTTGCATGTATATCTTATTTTACTCTTGTAGGGCACAAGCAGCATGAGTGCGGTGCAGTGTGATTTAGGATCTGGTAGTGCAATTGGAGACAAGGGAAAGGTAATTGAATGCAAATATGATTGAATGAATAGTTTAAATAACTTAACTTGTTGTGTATATATACAGAGAACTCTTGGCTTCACATCCTTGATGACTACACCCAGTATACCTGAAGAAGAAGAAGAGATGCCTCGAGTAGATGTGTGTTTATTTTATTATTTGATTAGTAGATATAATTTGCTATTATCGGTGACAATTATATGCTAACTTGTATCAATGTCATGTTTCTGAACATATGTAGGTTGTGTATCAAAATATTCAAAACATACCTCCTCTACCAAAGACATACATCAAGAGTCCTGCAAAGATGAAGAGAAAACGTGGAGATAAGGTAAACATGAATAGTTCAATTATAGTTCATTTTTATGTTAACTTTTCGAATGTGAATTATAAAATATAACTAATATTAATCGTGGTTTGTTTTTCTTGTGCAAGATCCTTCAGAGTCGAGCAGTGCAGTGAAGAGGATCAATTTTGATGATCCATCAGCAACTTAGGATGTTATAGATAGTTTTGGGATGCTTACATGTCTAGTTGGCATGTATATTTTGTATATGGACATACATTCACATATTTAGACATACATTTTGTTTCAGTTGGCGTTTATGCCATATTTGTGTATGGACATACATTTGTAATCATTCGACATTTTTATATATACAGAAGTTGATATTCGATCATATAAATTGTTGCTCATCTGTGCGTGGTGTTATCATGGAAATCTTTAATCTTCATTCCAATAATTAACAATGGCTAATAATGGCTATTTAATGAACAATACAATTCATTTCATTTCACCGTAACTATTGTTTTTATAATGAACAATATAATTAATTTAATGAACAATACAATACAATTCATTTAATGAACAATACAATTCATTTAATCAACAATACAATACAATTCATTCAATGAACAATATAATTAATGAACAATACTTGATACAATTCATTATTATCCTATGCATGGTCCTATTTTTCCCCCCACTTCGGTCAAACGCTAGGGGTTTTATTGGGGCAGCAATTTTTCTGTTGGCAAAAAAATCGTCAGTCTCACTCAATCAAATGTTGTCGCGTGGTCGATTTCTCATTCTGCTCATTGTGATGACAAACTGTTAGCTCCGACATATCCAGTTAGGCATTATTACCCTACGCATGCTCCTATTTCCCCCCCCCCCCCACTCGATTCGACGCTCGAGGTCATACCCTACCGACGTCATCCCTTGAGCGCCCTAAGTGCTCAAAATTGTCAAATTTTAATGGGCCCTAACTCGGAATCCGTGGCACCTATGAACAGTCTGTTTGAACCTACGAGGTCATGAGAGGGGTCCCTACAAAATCCTATCTCGGTTTTTCAATTTGCCCTACGGTTTTATTAGGGCAGCAATTTTTCTGTTGGCAAAAAAATCGTCAGTCTCACTCAATCGAATGTTGTCGTGTAGCCGATTTCTCGTTCTACTCGTTGCGATGATGAACCGTCAGCTTCAACATGTCTATTTAGGCATTATTACCCTACGCATGCTCCTATTTTGCCCCCCCACTCGATCCGACGCTCGAGGTCATACCCTACCGACGACGTCCCTTGAGCGCCCTAAGTGCTCAAAATTGTCAAACTTTGATGGGCCCTAACTTGGAATCCATGGCACCTAAAAATGATCTATTTGAACCTACGGGGTCACGTGAGGGGTCCCTACAAAATCCTATCTCGGTTTTTCAAGTTTCCCTACGGTTTTATTAGGGCAACAAGTTTTCGGTTGGCAAAAAAATCGTTAGTCTCACTCAATCGAATGTTGTCGTGTGGCCGATTTCTCGTTCTGCTCGTCGCGATGACGAACCGTCAGCTCCGACATGTCTAGTTAGGCATTATTACCCTATGCATGCTCCTATTTTTCCCCCCCACTTGATCCGACGCTCGGGGTCATACCCTACCGACGTCGTCCCTTGAGCGCCCTAAGTGCTCAAAATTGTCAAACTTTGACGGGCCCTAACTCAGAATCTGTGGCACCTGCGAACAATCCATTTGAACCTATGGGGCCACGAGAGGATTCCCTACAAAAGCCTATCTCATTTTTTCAATTTGCCCTACGGTTTTATTAGGGCAGCAATTTTTCGGTTGGCAAGAAAATCATCAATCTCACTCAATGGAATGTTGTCGTGTGGCCGATTTCTCGTTCTGTTCGTCGCGATGATGAACCGTCAACTCTAACATGTCTAGTTAGGCATTATTACCCTACGCATGCTCCTATTTTCCCCCCCCACTCGATCCAACGCTCGGGGTCATACCCTACCAATGTCGTCCCTTGAGCACCCTAAGTGCTCAAAATTGTCAAACTTTGACGGGCCCTAACTCGGAATCCATGGCACCTGTAAATGATCTGTTTGAACCTATGGGGTCACGGGAGGGGTCCCTACAAAAGCCTATCTCGGTTTTTCAGGTTGCCCTACGGTTTTATTAGGGCAGCAATTTTTTGGTTGGCAAAAAAATTGTCAGTCTCACTCAATGGAATGTTGTCGTGTGGCCGATTTCTCGTTCTGTTCGTCGCGATGACGAACCGTCGGCTCCGACATGTCCAGTTAGGCATTATTACCCTATGCATGCTCCTATTTTGCCCCCCCACTCGATCTGACGCTCGGGGTCATACCCTACGCATGTGACATCCATGAAGGGATATGAAGGGATATTTTGTAAACAATTAGAAACCTTTAATGATAATCAAGTTGAAGCCTTGAAATTTATGCAATATGGTTCAAGTCCAAAACTGTACCCTGAAGCCACACGCTCTTCCCTCTCCCAGCATACACTAATGAGTCACAAGTTAACATAGAATCTGGAAGGATTTGATAAGAGCGTTTTGATTTTACTTATGTCTTGTATATTATAATAAAGACCAATTTGCCAATGTGACATCTTCATATGAGAGAAAAGCTTCATTTTATCTCAATACAGTTGTACCTATTTCATTATTAGAAAAAATAAATATACAAAAATCTGTTATTAGCATCCTCTATATTATGGATTTGAATTGATGTTCTCAATTAGTTATTATTTGTTCAGCTTTTCTTCATAAGGCACAACCATCTGGTGGTTATCATATCAGGACAACCATCCATGACATTTATGATTCATCAAATGCTGACAAAGTCTAATCAAATTTCAACTTCAAGATGTATACAACATATCATATTCAACTTCAAGATGCATACAACTTACCATATTCAAGCTCATGTCAACCACCACTTGGATATTGTTATATGTCGATTAAACTACAATATATTTAATAAAACCATATAGTCTTACAAAAAAGCCATCATAGACCATCTATGTCAATTAAAGTACAATTCGTTTGTAACAGGGGCACACTCACAATCTGAAGTTGCAAAGCCCTGTGGGAAGCATCAAATTAGAAATTTACTAATCTGACTCATACCACTGTCAAAAGCATCAAAGATGCTACTGCTAGAGAACACCATGCTCCATTGTGGAGAGAATGTTAGGTGCATCTGATGTCAGTGTTTGAAAATGAAACAATGTTATTCAATTGCCAAAATCTAACTAACTTTATTTTATAAACCATTAATGAATAAAAATAGACAAGGTTACCTGAGTGATAGTTCGATGACCACCTTGACTAGTAGGTGTTGATGTTGAAGGCCCAACATTAACCTATTTACCTGACTATCAATGTCAAATGTCTGACTCAATAGATCATTTGTCATGACAATTTGATCCACTGCAGATGTGTCCTGGCCACATGCATTTGAATCATCTTCATGATAATAAACACAACAAGACCCACAATTTAATCTCATTAATGCACAAAGGAATATGTACCATCACCAAGAGAGGGTCTTGTCAATGACGAATGATCTAGCATGAACCTGTATTTTTAAGAATTGTTAGTCTACACATAAAATGCATGGATGAACATAAAAGATTTATGATAATCACTTCAACTGAAATGCATGATAATAAATGAAAAGGTGGGATTATATACCATGAAAATACGTCCCTTCGAATTATATCAACAGAACCCACTATGTTAACGCAAAAATCATAATGTGATACTATTGTATATCATCAAAAAAGACCTTCATGAGCATAAAGGTTATGCGATAACTATATCATAAAAATTATCAAATAGTGTTGTCTAATAACAAAAATTGTAAAGCTCATCAAATGCATGATAATAAATCATGTTGCAAAAACACGTCCCTTCCAATTATATTGAGTGTACTCGCTATGTGCATGCAAAAAGCGTGTTGCCAAAAAAAAAACGTTCATCAATAGACCTGCATTTTGAACACATCCTTAATATACACGTAACAAACTTGAACATTAAGGTTTAATGATCATTGTTTGAAATGAAATGCATGATAAAAAAATAAGGCACCATTAAAGACCTACTACTCAAGTGTGCCTAAAGGGTCATCTCTTTGTTTAAGAGTATCCAGTATTGCTTCATGATCAGCAGTAGTCACTGTCCATAGCTCTTTGGTCTTCGATTTTTCTTGATGTTTCAACAACTTGACATTTGTAGCTATAATAAGGTGTGAATACATTATAATGGTTTTGTGTCTCTCATTGTCTTCAAATGCGGGTATGCCATTCTTTCTAATCATGTATGTTCGCAACCAAGTTCCCACAATAATAACTGAACCTGTAGGATATGTTAACCCATCATCATCTGTCACTGGTTGTGTTAGCTTTTGTTTTTGTTGTACACATCGTGCCAACCAATATTCTAATCTCTCTTCATTCCCTTGCGGTGCAACAACTGCAAAAACATGTCCCGGTTGTACAAGATCTGATAGATGATCATACTCAAGTGAACTTTCCATGTCATCGTTTGACAAGGATATTGTTTGAGATAAAGGAGTTAGATAACGGGGAACCCACGTATCAACCCACTCACTTGACTCGCACTGATCCCAATCACACCGAACACAACTCTGACAAAAACAAGCCAACGCTCGTGTCCAAATAGTCCATGTACTTGCATCTGAGCTGAGAAATGAATGCATCTTTGAAGAATCTTTAATTGTTTGACAATCCAATCTATCTCCCATTGTTCCCTCCTCAACCAACCAAAAGAATCTGCTCACTGCTGAATCAAGAGTACCTCCATGTGACAATGTTGAACTACACCAATCAAAAATAGAACGTGCATCAGAGAAATTTGCACCTGAAATCCTCAATTGCTCCTTAACTAGAGCTCTCTTCAAACATGCACCTGCTCCATCATGCTCTCCCTTCCCATGCCCCGCCTCAAAAAAACACCAAATATGAGGTATACGCCTCTCCACATGCATTCTACTCAACCAATAAAACATACGGGCATTCTTGAATTGACCCGTACAGTTATCTGACCATATTATATGTCGGTCAATTGCAATATCTTTCTCATACAAGAACTCAAAAAAATTCTCGAAAGAATGTTGCACATACTTGGAGGAGTGTGATCTATCATCACTCATATAAAAATGATACTCCCTGATTATCTTCCTATCCTCTTCTGTACTATTAGGAGCATGTCTATATGTAATGTGAACAAAAATAGCAATCTGGATTGAATTGTAGTACTGAGACTATACCTCATTCTGTGGTTGCAATGTATAGTTCTCTACAAAATCAACCACCGATATAATAGTGCCAATCGGAAAAGAGTTCTTACACATCCTGAACTGTTGATCCAACCACTGAGACCTATGGGTGTGCCTTGCATACTTGTAGAAAATATTTTCCTTAAAATTCAAAATAAAATCAGCAATACTAACTTCTCTTGAGACTAATTCGCATCTAGAACCTTCACCTCCACCCTTCAAAGTATATTTCACTATCTCATATCTTTTTTTCTCAACATAATTATTTCCAAACTCGTGTTCGTTGCCCTCATGAAAACATGAAACAAACTTTAACAACCCACCGCATTCTAAGCACTTCTCATTCAAATAATCATTTCTATAGAAATAGCAGCCATCATCTCTAGTGCATAAAAATAGATCTTGCAAGTCTCTTGATGATCTCGGAAATAGCATTGCACCACACTCCTGCAACATCTCATTAGTATGCATCGTAGAACGAATATGACATAAAAGTTCATGGTACATTGAAAAATCCACATGGTACTTGCAACAACAGGTATTGCGAATCTTAAGAGGAACACAATAAAATGGTTTCAAAGATTCAAAGGCCCTTTGTGATATTTACAAAGTTGGATGTAATTCACAAAAAAAATTGTACAACATTGTTTGGCTTGATTCCAAGAAATGTTTGGGATGCGGTGTGCGGTCTTGGTTGCCAATTCTTAATTTCAAAATGTCCTTTACATTGGGTGACACTCTAGAATTAGAGTGCCAAAATTGTTGAATCTCTTCCTTCACATTCTCAATCAACTTTCTATCAACACGTGGAAGCCTCCCACCAAATGCCCATGTATCTTGTTGAAGTCGATGTTCAAGTCTTTGTCTTTGTGCAAGTGCTCTATCCAAAGTTTTACGGTTTATGTTAAAATCAACACAAGTTTGTCTCATTTGACGAGCCTTCCTCAATTGATGAGCAGCTCTCTTATCTCTTTCTTTGGTATTTTTTCCAATAGAATTGAGAGCGTCAAATATATTTTTTGCAATAATAGAATTTCTCTCCATCTTCTTGTTCATATGAATCTTCAATTTGTTTAGCAATGGTCTCATCTTTATCATCTTTAGCAATTGAACAAAGAGTTGGCATTGCTCAGTCAATGTCTTATTGCTAAAATTTTGGTTGAAAAGTTGTGTAGCCCACAACCGAATGGTTCTTGTTGACCTCTTGCCTTCAAGATTCGCAATAATGTTCTCATCGATTTCAAATAACCATTTTGGGGTTGTTGAAGGTCTTGTATTTGGAATTTGTCTTTCGTCCATGAGAGGGTCTTCATTTCTAAAGTAATTAGGTGTTACATATGGTTCACTTGGTTGAGCAATTCCACCTTCAACATTAAAGTTTTCCACATTTTCACCTCCTATGTCAAAGTTTTCCACATGTTGAGCATTTTCATTATCACTTTCAACATTTTCAAAATTTTCAATATTTTCACTTTCAAAATATACATTTTCATTTTCAATAACTTGTGGCACATTTTCAAATTCAATTTCCTCTTCAATTGAAGTAACATTATCAATATTTAACATACCTTGTCTTCTCCTCCTATGGCATTCTCTATCTCTTTCTCTATACACTTCAATTTGGTCATTTGAAAGTTTTCTTTTGTTTTTAGACTTCCGACAACTACTACTCCCCATTTCCCTCCACACATGCTCCTTCGTGATTGACAATGTAAGTTTTCACTTTAAGAATCTCCCAAAAGCACAAATTTGTCTCTAGCTATCTGAAAACCCGTGATCCTCAATAGAAAATAGAATATGCAAACTGTGGGCCGTTGGAATCTACAGAATGGCCCACAAACCCTTTTTTTCTTCATTTTTTGTACAAAAATCGGATATCGGATTTTATCCGATATTCAATTTTAATACAAAAATTTGTGGTCCCCAAAAAAATTCCTGTTGTCGCCATTTATTTAGTAATCTGCCACATTGCAGAAATTCGATATCCGATTAAATCGGATATCGGATTTTATTAGTCATATTTTAGAGAGAGAGAGAGAGAAGGAGAGAGAGAAAGAGAGAGACAAGGAGAGAGAGAGAGAGAGAGAGAGAGGAGGAGGAGAGGGAGAGAGAGAGAGAGAGAGAGAGAGAGAGAGGAGGAGAGGGAGAGAGGACCCCTATGGACACCCTATGACCCCTAACAACACTAGAGGACCCCTTAAGACACAAAATCATGTCGTTAGGGGTCATATTGTGTCCTACGACCCCATAAGACACAATATGACCCTTAACGACATGATTTGGTGTCTTAAGGGGTCCTATGGTGTCGTTAGGGGTCATATGGTGTCCATAGGGGTCATATGGTGTCTTGGGACACCATAGGACCCCTTAGGAAACAATATGACCCCTTAGGACACAATATGACCCAAAGTGACCCAATATGGTGTCATTAGGGGTCATACGGTGTCCTAAGAGGTCATAAGGGTTCATGGGACACCATATGACCCCTATGGACACCATAAAACCCCTAACGACACCATAGGACCCCTTAAGACACAAAATCATGTCGTTAGGGGTCATATTGTGTCCTACGACCCTGTAAGACACAATATGACCCCTAACGACATGATTTGGTGTCTTAAGGGGTCCTATGGTGTCGCTAGGGGTCATATGGTGTCTTGGGACACCATAAGACCCCTTAGGACACAATATGACCCAAAGCAACCCAATAAGGTGTCATTAGGGGTCATATGGTGTCCTAAGAGGTCATAAGGGTTCATGGGACACCCCTATGGACACCATACGACCCCTAACGACAGCATACGACCCCTTAAGGCACTAAATCATGTCATTAGGGGTCATATTGTGTCCTACGACCCCGTAAGACACAATATGACCCCTAATGACATGATTTGGTGTCATTAGGGTCATACGGTGTCCATAGGGGTCATATGGTGTCTTGGGACACCATAGGACCCTTTATGACACAATATGACCCCTTTTCCCTACAATATGACCCAAAGCAACCCAATATGGTGTCATTAGGGGTCATATGGTGTCCTAAGAGGTCATAAGGGTTCATGAGACACCATATGACCCCTATGGACACCATACGACCCCTAACGACACCATAGGACCCCTTAAGACACTAAATCATGTCGTTAGGGGTCATATTGTGTCCTACGACCCCGTAAGACACAATATGACCCCTAACGACATGATTTGGTGTCTTAAGGGGTCCTATGGTGTCGTTAGGTGTCATACGGTGTCCATAGGGGTCATATTGTGTCCTGGGACACCATAGGACCCCTTATGACACAATATGACCCCTTTTCCCTACAATATGACCCAAAGTGACCCAATATGGTATCATTAGGGGTCATATCGTGTCCTAAGAGGTCATAAGGGTTCATGGGACACCATATGACCCCTATGGACACCATATGACCCCTAACGACACCATAGGACCCCTTAAGACATTAAATCATGTCGTTAGGGGTCATATTGTGTCCTACGACCCCGTAAGACATAATATGACCCCTAACGACATGATTTGGTGTCTTAAGGGGTCCTATGGTGTCGTTAGGGGTCATATGGTGTCCATAGGGGTCATATGGTGTCTTGGGACACCATAGGACCCCTTAGGACACAATATGACCCAAAGCGACCCAATATGGTGTCATTAGGGGTCATATGGTGTCCTAAGAGGTCATAAAGGTTCATGGGACACCATATGACCCCTAACGACATGCTTTGGTGTCTTAAGGGGTCCTAAGGTGTCCCAAGACACCATATGACCCCTAACGACATGCTTTGGTGTCTTAAGGGGTCCTATGGTGTCCCAAGACACCATATGACCCCTAACAACACTATAGGACCCCTTAAGACACCAAATTGTGTCATTAGGGGTCATATTCTCTCTCTCTCTCTCCCTCCCTCCCTCTCTCTCTCTCTCTCTCTCTCTCTCTCTCTCTCTCTCTCTCTCTCTCTCTCTCTCTCTCTCTCTCTCTCTCTCTCTCTCTCTAAAATATGACTAATGAAATCCGATATTCGATTTAATCGGATATTGGATTTCTGCCATGTGGCAGTTTACCAAATAAATGGCGGCAACAGGAAATTATTTGGGGACCACAAATTTTTGTACTAAAATTGGATATCGGATAAAATCCGATATCCAATATCCGATTTTTACAGTCAAATTTTCAAATTTCAAATTTCAGCTCGGGAATGCTTTGGTATTTGGCTTGGAAGTGACAAGCCTAGAAAGTCAACTAAAAAAACATGTTTTTCAGTATTCCTTGATTTTCCAAACTTTACACTGTCGGCTGACGACTTTTTTTGTAACCAAAATTGATAAAACGAAAAGGGTTTTTTAAGGACGTTCCCAGCTTTCCAACAATATAAGGCTTGTCTTATTTCGACTTTAATAAATAATTATTATTTATTTTCTAATTGAATTCTAACAATAGTCCTGATTGATATACTGATTGAAAAACACTCATAACTTTCAAACGGTATAACATTTTTTGAAACTGAAACATGCTTCACATCCTATGCTTCGTCTACTATAGGGAAAAATTTAAAAAAATTAAATTTCATAAGGTTTTGACCAAGTTAAGGTGGTCAGATGTAGGAGTTTCTGAATTTCTGAAAAGCTGTAGTAAAAAATTCATAAATAATTAAAGCTATGAGATTTCCACAATCCATCTTATATTCTTGAATTTTTTCTGGATTCGATTGTGTGTATTTTTTTCCCATCAACGCTTTGAATCACACTCTGTGATTCATCATCAGGATGAAAAGAATTCCAAAGACATGAAAGATGTTGAGTTGCAGATTTGAGACAAAATATAAAGAGATGAGGGGTATGGGAGGGCACGAGGATCGAGGAAAAAAGAAAAAGAAAAAAGACCACCTAAAGTTTGGAAGACAAGAAACCCTAGGAATAACCACCCAAAGGAAAAAAGGAAAGCCTAGCAACACAAACACACCTATTAAAAACAAGAAACAATAAAAGAAATAAAAACTATATATATATATATATATATATACACACACACACATATGAATATATATATATATACACACACACATATGAATATATGTGTGTGTGTGTGTGTGTGTGTAAAAATACATAAAAATAATACAAAAATGCAAATAAACCAAAAGAGGAAGTGGGAGATGCTCAAAGGAAAATGATAAAAGAAAGAGGGAGAAGTCACGGCGCGTGGCGGGGATGATACTGGAGGACAGAAAGCAATGGGTGCCACGAGATACTAAGGTTTAACCCATCATCGCGATTAAGATTGGAGGGGTGATGAAAAATAGCAATGGCCTCTTTAACTTTCCTTTTGAAAAAGTTGTTCTCCCTACACAATATCTTAGTATCCTCCAAACAAATATGATGCTTGGTGGTTGACGAATGCTCAGCTAAGGCTGATTTGAGAGCATAGCACCGACATTAAGCATGAACGTGCCCTCAAATCATCCTTAGCTGAGCATTCGTCAACCACCAAGCATCATATTTGTTTGGAGGATACTAAGATATTGTGTAGGGAGAACAACTTTTTCAAAAGGAAAGTTAAAGAGGCCATTGCTATTTTTCATCACCCCTCCAATCTTAATCGCGATGATGGGTTAAACCTTAGTATCTCATGGCACCCATTGCTTTCTGTCCTCCAGTATCATCCCCGCCACGTGCCGTGACTTCTCCCTCTTTCTTTTATCTTTTTCCTTTGAGCATCTCCCGCTTCCTCTTTTGGTTTATTTGCATTTTTGTATTATTTTTATGTATTTTTACATATGTATATATATATATATGCATATGTGTGTGTGTATTTATATATATATTGTTTTTATTTCTTTTATTGTTTCTTGTTTTTAATAGGTGTGTTTGTGTTGCTAGGCTTTCTTTTTTTCTTTGGGTGGTTATTCCTAGGGTTTCTTGTCTTCCAAACTTTAGGTGGTCTTTTTTCTTTTTCTTTTTTCCTTGATCCTCGTGCCCTCCCATACCCCTCATCTCTTTATATTTTGTCTCAAATATGCAACTCAACATCTTTCATGTCTTTGGAATTCTTTTCATCCTGATGATGAATCAGGGAGTGTGATTCGAAACGTTGATGGGAAAAAAATACACACAATCGAATCCAGAAAAAATTCAAGATCATAAATAATTATTTAATTTATAAAAAAAATTTATAAAAAAATTTTAAAAAAATGTGTGTCACATCTGGACATGAGTCTAATACTTATATTATAAATATTATAAAAAAATATTAAGATTTGATTGTGATTAGGGTGGTCAGACATATGTCTACTTCTTATTTTTTTCCTGAAATTTTAGTACCACTGCATTGAAATTTGAAATTTTCATCAAATAGGATTTTTTTTTCCCAAAAAACAACTTGTAGCTTAGAAACTACATTCAATTTTATATATATTCTCTTCTTACATATTTTAAAAATAATGTTCACAACTTATTCAAATTTTCATGTCAAGTTGCATAACTCTGATTTTCTGAAATTTCATTGCCACTTAAGGGCCTGTTTTGGCACACCATGATCCTGCACATACCCCATGACGTCAAGGAAAAATAATAAACACAAACATTCTTCTTTAACTAAGGCCCAACAGGATTCATTTGCAGCGAAGCATGGTTTGACAGAGGAGGATTCAGGGTACTTGTCATACGTAGCAGACAAGAAAGGCCTGTATATTAAAAACTTGTCAGTTAAAGAATTACTGGACAAAGAAAATCCTCCCGTTGGTGGTAACGGAAACTGCTATGATGGCAGTTTTGTTAAAGAATTGGCGGCTCCAGAATAGTGGCAGGTCGTGTAGTAGCAACAATAATCTATGATTGGATGCATGAACCCCCAATTTATGGCAGCTGAGAAGGATGCTGACAAGGCGATAGATGAGTTTCAAGGTGTCCGAATTTTTAGGGAGCTGAAGAGGTCGTTGGCTTGTACACAGCTAGCAAATGCTCGAGTAGAGACTTCTCCTACAGTGAAAGAGGTCGTGGATGGAATATTTCCCATGACAGCTGCGAGGGGTCTTGGCAAGTCAATCATTTCGGATGGCAGGAATGATTCCTCACTGCAAAATGCGGGGCAACGTCTCCAAGGTGAGGATATTCACCAAAGGGATTTTTCTAACTTTCCCCTGTATCTGCTAAGGGGTCGTGGAATTCAAAATACTGAATATGCATTTTTTGTCTTGGTTGAACCCAATAAGGAACCAAAGAAGTCTGTAGGTATGATGCATGGGCTTGATGGTTTAGAGGAAGGAGACGGGATGATGTGGTCAGTTGTGAGCCACTTTGCCAAGCCACAGACACACAAGCTATCCCAATCCGATCGAAATTTGGCTGCAAAACAAGAAATCATAGAAAAGACAGGAAAGAAGCCAGAAATTGCCGAAAAAGTTGAGCCAACACTTGAATATTTTGAAGAAATGACCAAAGAAGCAGAATCTAGTGAAATTGTGGTAGAGAAACCAAAGGAAGATGGTTTGATCATCATAGATAGAGTCGGATGTGGGATTACGGACGTGGAAGGATCCCTAACAGCGCTTCTATTTCAGTTGAATAATCCAAAGGTTGAGATTTTGGACTTTCATATTCTTCTTGCGGTAAGGTCAGTGTTTAGGAGAGGTTGGGGGCATGTGATGCAACAAGTGCTCCTCAATTTCTTGGGGATGGTCAGACTATTTTTTGGCGATCGAGGCTGAATCATATGGTTGTGGTGGTCGTGGAGACTATTTTCACGGGGATCATTATTGAAGCTACTACAATAAACATTATAGTGGTGGTTACTATGGTGAAAGGGACCATAGAATTGATAGTAAGGCCCGATATGGCAGTAGTGAACAATATGACAGCGAAGTTGTTTCTATGTTTGAGTCAGAAATGTCCAAGAGTTTTGCGATTGAAGACCAGGATAACCTCATTGTGAGGTTGGAGAAGGACCACCTGTTTTTAATGGAAAAGAAAATGGAATCGTTTAATGTGGTGCTGGACATTAATGACCATCTGTTCATCTTAGGTTATGCAGATGATAGTGACAGACTTCCAAAGCAATATGTGGAGACATTTATGAGGATCATGGGCATATCAAAAGAAGTGGCACTGCATAGATTTGAGAAGGGTCTTGTGGCAGGGGACCGTCAAGATTACAGACCACCTCTGGATGGGAGAGGCCTAGAAAGAGAGGGAGGAAATGAGGCGTTTTATGTTTTGGACCTAGGTATTGTGAGATCTAGGAATGTGGAAAATTCCTAGTAGTTGATGAAGACCCTGGGAGAAGAGACAACTCTTCATATAGCCGCTCATAATGAGCACAAGAAAGTGAAGACTGAGGACGATTTTGAGGCTTAAGCAATACCGGTTGTGGAAGACAGGGGTGGTGTTATTTTAACAAAGAAGCCTTTGTTGTATGCTGTGAGTTGCCTAAATGACCTGGCCTATGCTCTGCGTACAAGTCGGAAGCGGACTTGGGTGTTGATGCAGAAAAGTGGTGTTTTCCTCACTGGAATGCTTGAGGATGGTCAACCAAAATTTGTGGTTATCAATTCATGAGATCAATTGTAGAACGGGGTCACTCAAGGTTTTACAAACTTTTTGACCGTAGGTTGTAAGGTGGATACAAAGGATGTCAATTGTACAGTCTGTGTGCAAGACTGTTTTGACAATTTATTTGTACCACATAGTCAAAATTGGTGGATGCCATGTTAATTTACAAATTCACAGAGTATGGTCGATGACAACGTGGGTAGTGTGAGGGAGGTGAGCCTCGATTGGGGGCACCCTGCTACAACTAGTACTGAGCGCCTGTAGCTTCTTATTAATTTTTGCATCCTTGCAGGTGAGCTTCGACTGTTAGTTTTTATTAAGACTGATAGCATTTGGAGAAGGCATAATCATAGTGTTCGTGAAGTTAAAATCTTGGAGACTAGGTGTAATGTAGGTTTCGAATTAAAGAAGGGATGTTGTTTTGCATGGCTGTACCAGTTGGCCTTCACGGGGGTGATTGTTGGGAATGTGAAGCCCAATGGTCAGGTTACCTTTTGCCTTCTCCTAGATATTCATTTCATATTTGAATATGTTTGTATAAATGGTTGTGTGCAACCCATGTATGTATGTATTGGATATTTGGTTGATAGATCATTCTCCCTGCTTTCTGGTGGATGTAGCCACTTAGTGGTGAACCACGTTAAACCTTATATTACGTGTTTTCTTTTCTGTTATTTTGTTTTCGCTTCTCTACTCATTTTATTCTTTACACAATCATCATATAGATAGGAGTGACATTTGATGGGTGGCTCCTTGCCATCAAGAAAATCTGATATCTTGGAGTGAGCTATGCCAAAAGTGTATTGCTTATAAAAATGTAATATGATAAAAGAGGATTTCACTTCATCAACTTTTATATATGATAGAAATGAGATAGTTACAAATGGAAAAGAATATAACCTCTATGAAATTGTATGAGAGAAACCATAAGCAATTTAATTAAAACAAATAAATACTAACATAAATTCATGTATGGTTAATTAATAATACACATATCAATATATTTTCCAAGAGAATTGCTCAAGATCAGTAAATACATGTGGAGGTTAGCTACCTTTTTTAGAAATTAGCTAAAGTATAACATACATTGCTTCCTATGTCCAACCATTTGTGATATGGTTATGAGTCATTCTTCTCCAAATTTTAAGAAAAATGCAAGAGATGGAAAGATTAAGCCATAAAGTAGCACAAAATATAGACAATGATATGGTATTTATCATAGATAAATCCTACATCCATCTAGAGTTCATGGAATTGTTTAGCCCCACCACTTTCATATGAAGCAATAAATCAACTATAACCACCTCCCATCCAAGGAATCCCATCATTGAAAAGTTTTAAACATGGTGGGAATATATTGTTAAGAAGGAGAAAATGATACTAATGATAAATTTGTTAGGAAGGAAGAAAAGAGTATATTAAAAACTAGAACACAATAGTATTCTTTTCCCAAAAAAAAAAGTTGATGTTACTTAAAAATAAAACACTCAATTGAAAAAATGATAAGGCAAGAGAAGATAATAATCCCTACGATCTATATTAATTTTTTCACTCTACAAATGTTTGACAGGAGACAGCTTGGTGCTTGGGCAGATGTGGCGTGGGAGGATCCGCCACATGTGCCTCAATGGGTTTTCTCTAAAGGGAAATGGTAGGATAGGGCTCTGCAGGCGCTCCAAGGCAGTCGTAGCAGGTTTTTTCATCTGGTTTCGAGATACTTTCAGGGGGTTTTTAAGAAATATCTGAGATCGCAACGTCTCAATAGAATCTTTAATCTACGAGCTCGGGGTGGAAATGGGCTGAGAAAGCATAATATTTTGAAACCCACGAACCAGAGGGTTATTTCCGGTAGTGATAAGAGGTCATTTTCTCAAGTGGTGGCCGCGGGAAACATGGAGGTCTCTAGGGCATCTATGTCTTTCAAACCAGCAGGCACTGTGGAAATCGCTGACAAGGATGCGGTAAATACAGGTAATAAGGACCACTCTGTTTCAGGTCTGGTAAAAGGTAAAAGGGTTGTTGAAACCCCGATGAAAGTGGTATGGTTTCCACTACCGTGTTTTGATTATAGAGGTTCTTTTGTGGTAGAAAGGGCTTCGAGGTTACACTATGTTGCACTCTTGGGGGAATTCTGGGGTCCTCAAACTAATTTGTCTAAGTTGCATTCTAAATTGAGAAAACGTTGGTCTGCATTAGTTTATTTTCAGTTATTATCAATGAATTCCTTTGTATTTGTCTTTGACTCCCCTCATTTTAGGGATGGTGTTCTTGTGAATCTGTTTCATTGGTTTGGTAATAATTTGATTATGGTATCTTCTTGGAAGCCTTTTTTTGTCCCAGAATGGGTCAAGCCTAAATTTATTCCGATTTGGTTTGGGTTGCCTAAACTTCCCTTTGAATTCATGGACCCAGAAGTTTTGAAATCGATAGGAGATAATTTCGGGAAGTTTTTGACATCTAAATTTGATTTTGTGGAAGGGAAGGTTCTGGTAAAAATTTGTGTGTTGGTTTCCCCTACTTCCTTGTGCCCGATTTCATGTAATATCAAGTCAAATGAGGGTATTTGGAAACAATATATTAATAAGTTGGGTAATGACCTTATTCAAAATCAGATTGTTGTGGATGCCCCTTTGTTCTTGGACTTTCGTAATAATTCCAAATCTGTTACATATAATAAGGGTGGCTTTGATGTTCCTGTGAATCATGTGCCTACTAAAGCTCCTTCCATCCATGTCTCTTTTGATTCTGATTATCAGTCAAAGAAGGGTCCCGAAGGGAACAATGTTGATCAATCTATCCATAATGCTTCCTCTGATAAGGTGGAGAGTGCTTTGAAAAAATTAAATCAGGCTGGACTAGAGGGGGTTACTAATTCTAAACCTAATTGTCAGGATCAGGGTGGCAATTCATGGCAAGCTGGTCAGAAAAATCCTCCCTCCCCCCAAGGTCCCAATCATTGTAATTTTGTTCAGGAGGGTGGGCTAGATATATGGGATAAGGTTTTTGGTTCTTTAGAAGGGTCGGGTGTTCAGATGATTCCACAACATAAAGGAGGTGTAGGGGATAATTCCCCTATTAAGTCTACTCCCTTAAGTCATGATGATGCTCTCCTAATTCAAAAGGTAAAAGAGTTAGCATATAGTAAGCCTAATCTGGGGTTTGGTAAGCCTCAGGAGCCTCTAGATATTTCTCCAGATGAACATACAGTTCAGCAAGTTGAGCATTTTCTCAATACTAACAACGATCAGCTAGAGGAGGAGGTCTTAGATAGGATTGTGTGTTCTATTGAGAATGATTTGAATTTAATTCATAAGAGTTTGCCTCTTTCCCCTTCCTTTAATCCTTTTGAGGTTCTCAATAATAATGTTGCCCATCATGTTTTAAATAAAGTGGAACCCCAGGGACTGGTGTCTTCTCCTCGGTCGCCTTCACTTAAAATTCCATATACTCCTATAGGCCCTCCTATTTCTCAAGTTGAGATGAAATTCCCTATCCTTGTTGTGTCTCTGAGTAGGGGTAGACCTCCAAAAAACCATAAAACTCAGTTGGAAATTGATGCAGGTATTCAGCAAGTATTGTCTTCTTCTCCCAAGGTTAAGAAGGTCTCAACCTTGTCTTTGGACAAGGGGAAAAACATTGGTCATTGCTCGAGTTCCACCAAAAAGAAAAAGAAGTGCCTAATTAGTCCTCCGGTCACTAGATTTGTGGCTGTTAAGAGGGGCTTATATAAAAACTTTGGGGAGAATAGTTCTTCCCCTAAGGATAAAAAGAGGGGAGTGTCGACCTCCCCTCAAGGGCAATGAGGATTATTTCATGGAATGTTAGGGGATTAAATGCCCCTAACAAGAGACGCTTGATCAAGTCTCAATTAGACTTGGTTAAGTGGGATATAGGTATGCTTCAAGAGACTAAGCTCTCTTTGGAGAATTCTGAGCTTTTTTTTTCCTCTTGGAAGAGGTGGAAATTCCTGCCATGCCCAGCTTCTGGGGCGTCAAGGGGGTTTGGCCTTGTTATGGAATGATTTCATGGTCGATGTAGAATTGGTTGCTTCTGTTCCTAATTGGATGTTAGCATTAGTGTCTTACAAAAATTCTATGTTTAAAGTATGGTTGTTTAATATTTATGCCCCCCCGGGTGTTTTGGCTAAATGTAGTCTTTGGCGAGATCTCATAAGGGTGTCATTCCCCATTAGGGATCATTCTTTTATTATTTTTGGGGGGGACTTCAATGCAATTCTGTATTTGGGTGAAAAGACAAGGGGTATTTGTCCTAATAAGAAATCTATGGATGATTTTAATGCATTTATTTCTGATATGTCTCTTTTTGATTGTAAGCCAAATAATGGTCTTTTCACATTGACAAACATGAGGAATAATTTCTCTCAAATTACGGAGAGATTGGATAGGTTTTTACTTTCCTCCAATTGGTTTGACTCAGATATTGAGTTTTTTTCTTTTATCCTTCCTTTAACAGGGTCAGATCACTTTCCTGTCTCCCTCTCTATTTTAAATGATATATCTTCTCATAAATTGTCTTTTAAGTTTGAACCCATGTGGTTTAGGGATCCTTCTTTCCTAACCCTCCTTCGGCAATGGTGTGGGGAGGCTCCATTCATTAGAGGGTCTAGAATGTTTCAGATTGTTAAGAAGATCATATTTTTAAAGAAAAACATTAGGGAGTGGAATTCTCTGCATTTTAAGAATATCTTTGAAGAAAAGCAAAGGATTTTGGATATGATTGATGTATTGAATAGGCATGTGATTCTACATGGTATGGGTTCTAGGGTGTTTGATGAAATTAAGTCTCTTAGGATTGAGTTAGAAGAAATTTTGGCGAGAGAGGAGGTGTATTGGAGGCAAAAATCTAGGGAGTTATGGTTAGCTGATGGGGATAAAAATACAAATTATTTCCATTCTACCACTAAACTGAAAAGGGCTAGGAGTAGGATTACTTGTATTCAGGACTGTCATGGGAATATTCTTTCTGAGTCAGAGGACATTTCTAGTGAAGCAGTGAAGTTTTTTAAGAATCTACTTTCATTTGAAAGTAATGATGTCTCTAATAATATCTCATCTCATATTCCCTCTTTAATTTCTCTTGATGAAAATAGAATGTTAATGTCTCTTTTTTCATTAGAAGAGGTTCGGGGGGTTGTTTTTGCTATAAATCCAGACAAGGCACCTGGGCCTGATGGATTTACTCCTTTATTCTTTCATAAATGTTGGGACTTTGTGAGTCTGGATGTTCTTTTGGCTATTGAGGAAGCTAGATGAAATAGGTCGATCCTTAAGGAAATGAATACTACCTTGATAGTCATTATACCTAAGAAGGAGGATCCTAAAACTTTTGCAAATTTTTCATCCTATAGCTTTATGTATTACCCTCTGCAAGATCTTTGCAAAAGCAATTTCTATGAGATTGGCTAAACTTTTACCAAAAGTTATTTCCCTAGAGAAAGGGGGTTTTGTTCCTAAAAGGGAAACATCAGAGGGGGAAATAGTTGTTCATGAGGTTCTTCATTCGATATCAGTTCAGAAATGTACTGCCATGATCCTAAAGTTAGATATGATGAAGGCTTATGACAGGGTCGAATGGAATGTGTTAAAAGTTGTTTTGTCAAGGCTGGGTTTCTCGTTGGCTTGGATAAAATGGATCATGTCATGCATCTCCTCGGCTAGATTCATGATTCTTGTTAATGGGTCTCCTTGTGGGTTCTCCCATTCTTCTAGGGGTTTGAGGAAAGGGGATTCCTTGTCCCCTTTCTTGTTTATATTACTAGTTGAAACTTTGAGTTGGGCAATTAGAGCAGTCTGATTGAGTGCTCTATGGAGGGGGATCCAAATTCAAAACTTTGATCAAAGGATTTATCATTGCCTTTTTGGTGATGACACCCTTTTGTTTGGAAATGCATCTTTGAAGGAGGCTAGAATTATTGAGAAAGTGATTAAGAATTATGCTTTATTTTCTGGATAGAATGTCAATAAGGACAAGTCTAAGATATTCTTCCTAAACACTCACTCTTTGATTCAGGGTAGGCTTCAGAAGTTTTTGAGTTTCCAACTTGGGGATTTTCCTTGCAGCTATCTTGGGATCCCCTTTTTTGTTAAAAAGGACAAGGTGGGCTTTTGGGATAAAGTAATTTCAAGGATATCAAAGAAAATCTTGTCCTGGAACCACAAATGGCTTACCATTGCAGGGAAAAATGTTCTGATTAAGTCTGTGTTGAATGCGGTGCCAATTTATTTAATGTCAATTCTCAAAATTCCAAAGTTTGTTCTTGTTAGTTTGAAGGATACTCTGAGATCCTTTCTTTGGAACAATAGTAAGGATGGGAAATGTAGGATCCCTTTGATAGCCTGGGATAAAATCTGTCTTCCTAAAGAACTTGGGGGGTCAGAAATTAGAAGCTTGGAGAATCAGAATCTAGCTCTGGGGGCTAAGCTAGTTTGGAAATTGTATGATAAACCAGATTCCCTCTGGGCTAAGATCATGTTTGCTAAGTATTTTAATAATGGGGTAAGAGGGTGTTTGTTTTGTGCTTTGAGTTTGCCCCATGGATCGACTATTTGGAATTTTTTGGTTAAATGTAGAAGTGTCTTGTTGCCCCATCTTTCTTGGGTTGTGCATAATGGTAGTAAAGTTAGATTTTGGGATGATGCTTGGAATGGTCATTGTCCTTTGGAATCCATTAGGGATTGGATCCCATTAAAGTCAATCCTTTCGGTCAGATGGGGGATTTTTTTGTCTGATTATTTTGATATTGTACAAAGTGGTCATATGAAGATAGCTAAATGGAAATCCATTGACTGTCTGAATGTTGATCTTAGTTTGAAAGTGGAATTTTGTAATGTCCTCAAAGATAGAGTTGTCATCTTGTCTGAGAGGGAAGATGAGATTATTTGGACTAAGAGTGTATCTGGCAAATACTCAGTGAAAGATGGATATAATTCCCTTATGCCGGCTAAGGACTTTTCTTCTTGGCCCTTTAAATTGTTCTGGCATTCGACTTACCTTCCAAAGGCAAGTGTATTTTCTTGGCTTGCTATACAAGACAGGGTTCTTACATGGATGAGATTGGATAGGACGGGATTGACTGTTGTTTTCCCTTGTGTTTTGTGTAATAAGAATTTGGAGAAGCGATTTTTCTTTTGGATGTTGGCAATGGTTGTTTGAGAAACTAGGTCTGTCCTTTATTATTGGCAATAACCTTCTCTCCCACTTTAGAGCCTGGCCTCTTTTGTTTTCCTCATCCTTTTATGCTCGTCTCTGGCTCATCTCTCCTTCGATTATCATTTGGAACATATGGTTAGAGAGAAATAATAGGATTTTTAGAAAGATATCAGCTTCGCTCTCTGACACTTTAATCAAGATAGAGGCTTCTATCTCGGAAGTGGCTCTGTCATACATCCATAATAATTTGGAGAATTTGACAGCCTTCTCTCATTGGGATGGTAGGATTACAAGGACCTAGAAATCTCTCTCTGCCATCCCTTCTCATGGGTCTGTCACAAAAGGTCTTGTTACTATTAATAAGAGACTTGTTGCTAGATGGGATCCTCCTCCTCTGGGCCATTTCAAGATTCATTTTGATGGAGCTTCTAGGGGTAACCCGGGGTTGGCTGGGGCTGGTATGGCTATTTTTGACCACAATGCAGTCTTAGTAGCTGCTCAGTATCATTCCCTTGGCTCCCAATCAAACAATTTTTCTGAATGCCAAGCTTTGTCCCTAGGGATTGATTTGGCTATCTCTTTAGGGATTAAAAACCTATTAATTCAAGGGGATTCAATGGTCATTAATCAAAGTGTTTTGAGTAGTAAGAGCAATTATTGGGATCCCATCTCTCTCTGCCATCCCTTCTCATGGGTCTGTCGCAAAAGGTCCTATTACTATTAATAAGAGACTTGCTGCTAGATGGGATCCTCCTCCTCTGGGCCATTTCAAGCCTCATTTTGATGGAGCTTCTAGGGGTAACCCAGGGTTGGCTGGGGCTGGTATGGCCATTTTTGACCAAAATGCAGTCTTAGTAGCTTCTCAGTGTCATGCCCTTGGCTCCCAGTCAAACAATTTTGTTGAATGCCAAGCTTTGTCCCTAGGGATTGATTTGGCTATCTCTTTAGGGATTAAAAACCTATTAATTCAGGGGGATTTTATGGTCATTATTCAAAGTTTTTTGAGTAGTAAGAGCAATCGTTGGCATTTGAAGTACATATTAGATCATATTTTGTAGAAGTTGTCATTCTTTGATACATTCTCGTTATCTCATTGTTTTAGAGAACTGAATAAACTTGCAAATTTTTTGGCTAATATGGCAATTGGCACTAGTTCTCATCTTAAGTATTTGGAGGCAAGTCACATTCCTCAAGATATTCTCCTTGGGTATTTTATCTAATCTAATGGTTTAAAGTATTTATTTCGGGTTTATCTGCTTCCAATATCTCTTGAGGTATTCATATTATCCTTTACTCTGATCTGATTTTATTTGCACCACATGTGTAGATAGGAGGATGATAGGCTCTATTATGTTTTTGTTTACATATGGTGTGTTTTTACAATTCTGCATCTAGGCTAGATGATGGAGTGTATGTCTCATGAGGTTTAGTTAGCAGGTAAATTGCAGTTTGCAAATCATTCTAAGGATCAATTTCAATTCTGTTGAGGTAAGGGTTCTCGGGTATTTGATCTAATCTAAAAGGTAATTCATTTGGATCTATCTATTTCTATTATCCCTTGAGGTATTCATGTTATCCTTTACTCTGATCAGATTCTATTTGCATCACATGTGTAGATAGGAAGATGATAGGATATATTATGTTTCTGTTTACATATTGTGTGCTCTTACAATTTGCTTTTAGGCTAGACGATGGTGTGTATATCCCATGAGGTATGGTTAGCAGGTAAATTGCAGTTTGCGGAATGTGCAAATCATTTCTAAAGGCTATGTGGAAGGCAATGGGATGTCTTGTCTCTGGATAAAAGGTTGTTTGCCTGCCTATATTGGTTAGGTTCATCCTCTTTTTTCACTTTATGGATGACTTTGTATATGCACTTTATCTTATGTAGAAACCATAATTCTACTTTAAGTGTCAGACATTTATAAAGTCATTTCTAGGGTGAGGATGTGGTTGTTCATGATATTTTCAAGGGTGGCGGCATGTGTGTGTTTTGAGTGTTTTTTGTTTTCGGTCCTTCATATGTTGTGGCATTCTTGTAACTCTTTAAATGTGTAGTACGTTCCTGAGCTATTATTATTTGATAAAGTTTTTGTACTGCATCGTTGGTTGCCTTGTGTGAGTTTTTCGACCATGGCAGAATTGGTTGTATGTGATAATCATTGTTTGAGGGTGGCATCCTCTCCTTCTGGATATTCATTTATGGTTGTCAGTTTAAGGGTTGTTAACCATGTGAAATGTTTAAATCAAGGAAGGTTGCAATGGATATTTTGCATTGTTGTTCTCATCATTATGGGAAGTTATGGGCGGCTTTTTCATTTATATTTTCATGTGTTATCTTGGTTTGTTATAAATTAGGCAGCATTTTACGTTTTATGCTTCTGTGGCTTTTTTCGGAGCTCTTCCTCCTCCAAATGTTGTCTTCTCTATCCACTGGAACATAAAGAGTGTTTCTAGAAGCTGGAATATCGGAGGAAGAGAACGTGGATAATTCTATCAAGCTTGGTAAGGTCTTTAATTTGTTTTCTCCTACGGAGGATTTTGAATTCCGTAGACTTCTGGGGTGTCAATGGTTGGAAATTTGCCCTCATATTTCTTATGTTGAGCTTTTGTCTTGGTTTGTTGCAATTTGTTATGATGTTTTACTCGATGATGATTTGGTTTCCCTCTTGGTTTCCACGTTCATGTTTCCGACAGTATGTAATTGGGACTTGGTTTCTTCTGCATTGGTTGATTATTGTTTTGATGTGGGGTCTTTTTATTATGGTGGGTTTCTTCCTCATCATGAGCTCATGGTTAATGGTTAGTCTGGTCAATTATTGCATGAATTAAGAATGGGATTGATATGTGATTCCAAGGAAGATACACGGACTTCTATGGATTTTCTGTTGTATTTGGCTTCTGATCACTATGTGAATAAAGCTTGGGTCGTTTTTGAGGCCTTGCACTCGTTGATCACTTTGGGCTTTTTGTTCTCTACTCCTTCTTGTTTGGCTTTTCCTCTAAGGGTTATTCCTCCTCCGGTCTCAGCTCATGATCCTCCAGAGGAGAGCACTAGCTCTTGGTTTTTGGATATATGACTATTTTTTGGAGTTGGTGGAATGGTTTTTGTTGATGCAGATTTGGAGGTTCTTTGGATACTATTATGCTCGAGTGTTTCAATATGGTTTTGGCGGGAACTTCTACATCACTATTAACTCCTTGGTGGTCCTTCATGTAATCCTGGTGGCATTTTTGTTCAACCCTTCATTTGGCGGCAGTCTGGTTTTTTGTAAATGTCCTATGGGACCCTTGTATAATTTTTAGAGGTAGGGGGTTGGGTGATCGGATTGGACAACAACAAATGATGTAAGGGTAGTGCCTAGCTTTTTAATTTTTTGAAGGCTACAACCGGAGGTTTTCTTGCGGGTTCTTTCCTGCCGGTATGCCTTTTTTGAAACCGATGTAAAACATTTTTATGAATAATGTATAAATTTAGTGGATTCTCCACTTTTATCAAAAAAATAATAATAATTCCTACGATCTACTAGTGAGAGAAACCCACCAAAAGAAGAGAAATTTAAAGAAAATAAGAAAATAAATTATTACAAAATAAAAAGAAGGGAGGGAAAAATGAAAATAAAGAGAAGAAATTATCTAAATTGAAGCAACTCACATACTAGCAAATTTCTAGTGAAGGAAAGTATATAAAATCTATTACAAATGATCTTAGACAAGGAAAATGAAACAAAAGAATAAAGGAAGCTAAAATGGTAAAAATAAAAGGCACATGAAAAACTAGTATAGTATGATATCTCCTTATAGGAGGAAGAAGAAAATCCAAAAGAAACTATACAATAGTGTATTCACATAAATCTGTCCATTTAATTAAATGAATATTTACTATTTATTTGATTAATAAACCTTCATTTTAATCAATTAATTAAATTAATATTTAATTAATTCATCCTCAACCCCTTCTCCTATTAATTAAATAAATTCAATTTATTTAAATTAATTCATTAAACCACGCCTCTAAACCAATTAAATGAATAAATCCTATTTATTTAATTTAATCATCTTTCTTATTTTAAATAAATAATAAAACATTTATTTAAATCACTAAACAAAATCCCCCCACTTGCATTCTCCTAAAAATGCAAGTTGCAACTACAATTGAAATAAATTAATTTTATTTTAATTTAAATCCTATTTTCCCTCACCCACCAAACCCACTTGCAATCCTAAATCCCCTTCTAGACCCTTCTAACCACTTTCTAATCATTCCTAATTAGCCTAATCCATCTCCTAAATATTGTCACATTCCTAAGCAACTTGAAGTCACTTCTCAAAGCCTTCAAAGTCTTTGAAAAGCATTTAATGCTTTATGTGTTCAACAAGCTAACCCCTAAAGTCTTCCAAACCACTAATGGCTCTTACATGACCATTAATGGCTCTTACATAACCATTTATGGTTAACTCAACTCACCGACATGGTTAGATACTTTCTCTCTAACTCAACCCCCATTTGACTCATGGATCTCTTCAAGCATTTATTGCTTTGACCATGGTTATCGTTACTAACTCTTGCACAAGAGTTTATCCATCGGATAGGGGCATTATTATTTTCAACTCAACATTAACCTTACCTCCCAAGTTAACCTTCAATTCATGTCAAGCATTTAATGTTTCTTCCCTCTCCCCTCAACCCATCTCATATTGACATTTGTCATCCTGAGATTGGGTTGAAAGCCCTCACATGGATCATAAACCCATCAATCCTGACCCTTGTTGAGATTACTCAATCTCAACCATCCATTGCTCCATTTTACCTATAAATAGAGCTCACATTCCTCATTTTAAATTCCTCAAGCATTCTCAAGCACATCTATAATCCTGAAATCTTGTATGCATCTAATTTATAGTGAAATTTAGAGAGCATTTAGCATAATAGTCTATATTTGTCTTTTTTGCTAAAATTAACATTAGATAATTAGATAATATCTCATATTTAGTTTGTTTTACACTTGCATTGCATAGTTTAAAGCATTTTCAATCTTGAATATCCATAAGACATCCATGGTGCAAAAAGTTGTTGAGAGCTACACTCATTTGGAACTTGGAGGGGAGAGGAACAAGGGAGGAGAAGCTACGAACATGGTGGAGGGCATTTGGAGATGTCTTGTTGCATTTCTTAGTTTTATTAAGCTTTATATTTTGTGTGTAGTGTCTCTCTTGATATGCTTGCTTAGGATAGTTTTTAATTTATGATTTCTAACAGTAACATTAACGTTTGTTTGTTTCTTGTGTGTTTGTGTTTGTCTTCCTAACATCAAATCCTTTTTGCAAAGCATCAGTTAGTAAAGAACAAGAAACCTAATTGTAGAAGAGTTTCAATAAGAGCTTAGACAAATAAAAGTTTCATAGTCTCTTTCTGTAGCCAAAATATAATTTATAGTGATAGAGTTTGATTATAACCACAAATATAAAAATATATGTATATATAAGATAATCAAACACAATACAGAAGATGTTCATAAACTAAGATTTCATAATATATTTAATATATAAAATTTGAATAAATCTCTGAGATCTATGGTAGTACCATACAATACTACTTTTGAAAAATACCACTTCACACTACATCTACAAGAGATCCAATACATATATATCATACTTTCAAATCCTTAAAATAATATTCACCTTCTTTATATAGACCTCTTTATAATAATATAAAATAGCGGTAAACCCCCAAAGTCATATAGGCCTCCTAGTTACCATATATAATTCATGACCCAATATGACTTTAACTCAAGGGATTTCATCCACATGTCACCATTTCCATCGACCTGAATACATGTTATTGTATGCGGGAAAAGTGGGCTTATAAAACTTAAAATGTGAAAATATTGTAAAATACTAGTCCACACACACACACAGGACTTCTTGGTGCAAGCTATGGAGTAATAACGTATTACTCAGCTTCCCAAGGAGGGTCCCATGGTTCTCTATCTCACAATGTCCCTCAAACCAATGTTTTTGCTCTCAGATCACAGAGCAAAATGGTTTAGGGATGGCAAATATGAGAACGAAAGATGCTTTGATAGATTTTAGTATGAAATGGAGATTAAGCTATGTATGATTCTAAAATGCAATACACTAGATGATAAGATGATGAGGTTAGTATGAATACTATCCTAACATGCTATATTTAGTCTATGATTGAGCTAAAATGATAAAGAAAGTACTCTAGCATGCATATTTAGTCTAATTCCTGATCTAAAAGAGGCTAAATGAGGAGCATATATGAAATGAGAAAGCTTGAAAGAATTTGAGCATAAGTATAATGCTTCAAATTTGAAAGAAGATCGTTAAAAATGGAAGAATGAGAGCTCTATTTATAGCACAAACAGGGCAATGGATGGTCAGGATTGAAAGGTTTAATCAAGGGCCAAGTTTGAAAGTTGGGGATCCATGTGCACAATTTGCACCAATGACATGGTGACAAATGTCAACATAAGATTGGGTTGAAAGAAGGGGTTGGAGGTATTGAATGCCTGAGAAGACCTCATGGTTATCTAGGGGCTAAGGGTCAAGTCTAAGTTAGGATTACCCACTGGATTAGGAGTTAATCCAAGGATAAACCTTTGTGCAAATGATTAAGAGATAATCATGGTCAAAGCATTAAAGGGCTGATGAGACCCTTGGGTTGGGTAGAGGTTGAGTCAAAACAAATGTTTTAACCATGTAGGAGGGTTTGAGTTAACCATTAATGGTTATTGGAGACTTTGTGGATTAAGTGGTTGAAGGTTGGAAGCTTTCAAAGGTTATCAAAGACTTTGAGACATTTAGTGGTTGAAGGTTGAAAGCCTTTAATGGTTATCAAAGACTTTGAGACATTGAGAAGTGACTTCCCTTTGCTTAGGGATGTGACAAAGTTTAGAGGAGGGGTTATGTTAATTAGAAGCGATTAGAAGATTCTAGAAGGGATTAGAAATGGGTTTGGGATTTTGCAAGTGGATGGGGGGTTAATAGGATTTAATTGAATTAAATGATTTTATTCAATTTGATTGCAATTTGGAGAAATTAAATGAATTAGATTTATTCAATTTAGGATAACTATTTAATTAAATTTGAATTTAATTAAAAGTGGATAGGAGGATTTATTTGAATAAAATGATTTATTCATTAAATGGATATAGTGAATTTTATGTAAATAAATTGAGTAATTTACTTAATAAAATAGAAGAATGTGGATAATTTAATTAAATAGAGAAATGAACATAAAATATTCATTTAGGAATATGGTCATTTTTATACATCTACATTTTGCCCCTCTTTGAAGTGACGTGTGTGCACATGTTATTTCAAAGAAAATGATGCTTTATCATGAATTATGATCAAATGCAATTTTTGTTGTGTCGCTCTTATGATTTGTAAGTTGTGCCCCAGATTTGATTTGATGTGTGATACCAGATTTGATTTGATGTGTGATGCCCCAGATTCGATATTTTGATGGTGATGCCCAAGATTTGATTTGATGTGTGATGCCCCAGATTCGATATTTGTGTCGTGCTGTCATAATTTTATGTAGTTGTCCAATATGAGTGTCGGTATAACTTGTTTTGATGTGAGATATTTCAAGTTATGTAGATATCAATGTGTTGCTCTGATCAAAATATGATTTATTTGCGTGTTCTATTTCAAGTTCGATGTGGGAAGCCTGATGTGTATTACAAGTCGATATGGGTTGGAAACTTGAGTTGTGTTACAAGCTGATATGGGTGGGAAACTTGAGTTGTTTTACAAGTTTATGTGATTTTGGTACTTGAGTTGATGAAGATAGTTTAGAAGAATGATGAAGATAGTTTAGAAGAATGATAGAAGATAGTTTAGAAGAATGATAGAAGATATGAAAGTGAAGAAAGATTCCATGATGATGTGATAGATATGCATGCGAGGGATGCAATGATGAATGATGAATGATATTTTGAAAATGAGATGTATGATATGATATGCAACTAATTGTAAAATGATATGCAACTATGTTAAAATGATATGCAACTAATGCTTTTTTTTGTTTTTTGTTTTTTGTTTTTTTTGGAGCATCCTCGTCCTGCATTTGCCATCTGATATAGCCATTTGTTTGCTTTCTTTATAGATATCATCATTGAGCATTGATTTGTTTAGGATATGTTGAAAATTTATACAAGTATAATGGTATATTTTGAACCATAATGACCTGAGAAAAATTTACATGATATTTGATTTTGCAAGGTAGCACAAGCGTCAAGGTATAATTGAACCAGGACGACCTGAGTGCGTATTGCGTAAACAGACAAGATTTGATCATTTGTATGCGTGAAGTGGAATCAAGCCTTCAGTGATATTAGACGTATCACGTCTCGAGGTATGTATTCACACAGTACAAGTGATTGCCTCCCAGACAGAAGACTAAGAAAATATTGGAAGTTCCCCACGATCTCTAGCTGTGAAGCATTTAGTGAGACAAGGAAGAGAATCCAATAATGCACAAAGTTCAAAATGCAAACCTAGTTAAGATTTTATGCTATAGTGCAACATTCAGTACTTCAGAAAATCATCCATCCTTGATATTTTCGTGTTTTGTTTTTTTGTATTGGTTTTTGCGATAAAGCGTAGTTGTTTGTTGGATGTCATGCTGGTGAGTTTTGCATTTAGTCTTGATGTCTTGAGTGTTTGTAATATTGATATGATTTACATGGCCCTTGCTGAGTGTGCCTCTTGATGTGAATACATACAGTGATTCTAAGCCATGGTGTTTTAATGGTAGGAGGATATTTATAGATAAATCAGGATATTGACTACGCTAAGTATGTCTTGAATGGATATTTGCTAAGTGTCGGGCGATGGCCGATAGTGTTTGTATGGACAACATGGTATGGAAATAGATAGAGGAGCCGTTCTTTCACAAGGGCGCCTGTTTACCAGGTTTTCACCCTTTGTTTTTATTATATTTTGCTTTTTTTGGCTTTTTCTTGATTTTTTTTTTTATTTTTTTTTTTTTAGGGCTTTTCCGTGCACTAGGCTACTTTTAAGTATAGTACTTTTTCATATGGATGTTGTTAGTTGGTTCGTCGAGCACATCTCCTTCAGAATTTGTTAGCTGATAAGCACCTGATCCATAAACGGATATGATAACATAGGGACCCAACAAGTTAGGTTCAAATTTCCCTTTCTTTTCTCGATCTTGCTGATTTCTTGGATTTTCTTTAAGGACTAGGTCACCAACCTTGAAGTTGCGGGGAATGACTTTGTGATTGCAGCTCCTGCACATGCGTTGCTAATATGCTTTGAGATGAGTATAAGCATGTTGGCGTCTTTCATCTAATAGCTCAAGTTCTTGTAGGCGGTTAACTCGATACTCTTCATCTGGGATTAAGCCTTTCAAAGAGACTCTGAGAGATGGGATCTCTACCTCCAGGGGTAAAATAGCCTCGGATCCATATACTAATGAATATGGTGTTGCTCCTGTAGGTGTGCGGATGCTGGTCCTGTATGCCCAAAGTGCTGGATTGAGTTGGACATGCCAATCTTTGCCTGCATCATTCACTGTTTTCTTGAGGATTTTCAGTATTGTGTTGTTAGATGCTTCTGCTTGACCATTTCCCTGTGGGTAATATGGTGTAGAGAACCTATGTTAGATTTTGAATTTTTCACATAGTTCTTGGACATCTTGATTTTTGAAGGGTCGTCCATTATCTGTGATGATTGAACTTGGAATACCATATCTGCAGATCAGATAATTGAGGATAAAAGAGGCAATTTGTTTCCCGGTCACCGTGGTCATGGGAACTGCTTCTATCCATTTGGTAAAATACTCTGTTGCTGTTATAATGAACCTGTGTCCATTTGAAGAGGATGGATGAATTTTGCCAACTAGGTCCAGTCCCCACTGACAAAAGGGCCATGATGTTGTAAAGGGCTGCAGTTCCTGTGCTGGTGCATGTATTAGATTACCATGGATTTGGCATTTAGGACATTTCTTGGCAAAGTGATATGAATCTTTCTCCATTGTAGGCCAGTAGTATCCCATCCTTAGAAGCTTTTTAGCAAGAGTAGTGCCGCTTGAATGTGTGCCACAAATACCTTCATGAAGCTCGTGTAAAGACAAATCGGAATCATTACGATCAAGACAACGAAGAAGAGTACCATCGAGACCTCGACGATATAGAGTATCAGCAGTAAGGGTATAACGGGCAACTTGTCGGATAAAGTTACGTTTTTGGTTACGGGATTGGTCAATGGGTAAGATATTATGCTTGAGGTAGTCGTATATTGGTCCATATAACGGAGAATCTGAACTAGTTAAGGCATAGATAACATGGGATTCGGAGTGGTCATAGGCGGGGGAGAACAGTTGCTCTACCAGGAACTCATAACGATTCTGTTGCTCAGGAGTTTGTAGTAGCGAAGCGATTGTAGCCATTGCATCGGCTGCTTTGTTGTTCAACCTTAGTATTTGCTTGAAGGTGATGTGCACAAAATACTATTTGAAGTCATCCACCATTCGTTTGTAAGGTAATAGCTTGTCGTCCTTTGTCTAATAGTTGTTATTGATTTGATTAATGACCAGTTGTGAGTCTCCATAGACTTTTAACTCTGTGATTTTCCATTCTACGGCCATTTTGATGCCTATGACCAGTGCTTCATATTCAGCCACATTATTTGTGCATGGAAACATAAGTCTATATGATTTTGGCATAGTGTGTCCTTCAGGAGTGATGAACAGAATGCCGACACCTGAACCATGTTGAGTATAGGATCCGTCAAAGTATAGTGTCCATTGTTTAGTAGAAAGAGCAAGTACATCCCTGTCTGAAAATTCAACCTCCATGGTTTGTTTGCCTGGCAGCGGTGCTTCGGCCAACTGATCTGCAATTGCTTGTCCTTTGATGGCTCGTCTTTCTGTGTATTGGATGTCGAATTCACTGAGAATCATGACCCATTTAGCCAATTGGCCTGTAAGAGTGGCCTTGCTGAGTAGATATTTGAGAGGATCAATTTTTGCAACTAGCTTGATGGTGTGTGCTAGCATGTAATGTCGGAACTTCTGAGACGCAAAGACCACTGTTAGGCAAGCCTTTTCAATGAATGTATAGTTGAGCTCATAGCCATTCAATGTTCTACTGATGTAGTATATGGCGCGTTCCTTTCCTTGTTGATCTTCTTGTGCCAATAATGCCCCCAGTGAAATATCTGTTGTTGAGATATATAGAATAAGTGACTTTCCGGCGACTGGTGGTACTAGAACTGGTGGATTCATCAGGTACTGTTTGATTTGATAAAAAGATTCTGCACACTTAGCCTCCCATTTGAATGGTACATTTTTGTGTAGCAAATGGTTAAATGGTAGACTTTTATCTGCTAGCTGAGCGATGAATCGCCGGATTGATTGAAGTCGTCCCTGTAGAGATCTGAGTTGACTGATATTCTGTGGTGGTGGCATTTCCATAATGGCTTGTACCTTTGCTGGATCAACTTCAATACCCTTAGCTGAGACTATGTAGCCTAGTAACTTGCCTGATGTAACTCCGAAGACACACTTCTTAGGGTTAAGCCTGACTTGGAATTTCTCCAATCGATCAAAGATTTTTGTTAGGATGCCAAGATGTTCTGCTCTGGTGAAGGACTTAGCTAGTAAGTCATCCACATAGTCTTCCATAAATGTGTGCATCATGTCATGGAATATTATGGTCATTGCTCTTTGATAAGTGGCCCCTGTATTCTTTAAGCCGAAAGGCATAACATTCCAACAGTACGTCCCCCAAGGACAGGTGAATGTTGTTTTATCTTGATCTTCAGGAGCTATCTTGATTTGGTTATAGCCTGAGAAACCATCCATTAGTGAGAGCATTGCATGGTCTGCTGTGAGATCTACAATTATGTCGATACTTGGCAGAGGAAAGTCATCTTTTGGACAAGCTTTGTTGACGTCTCTGAAGTCAGTGCATATTCTGATACTACCATCCGGTTTTGATACTGGAACGATATTGGAAATCCACTCTACATAGTCAATGGATCGGATGAATCCGACGTCTAATAATTTCTTTAGTTCAATTTTGACCATGAGTGCCCCCTGTGGATTCATCTTTCGTAGCTTTTTCTTGACTGGCTTAACTCCTGTAGAGATGGACAAGTGATGCATGATTAAGTGCGGATCTACTCCGGGCATATCAGCATATGACCAAGCAAAGTTGATTTGCTGTTCTTTAAAGAAGATGATGAATGTTGATCTTTCTTCCTCTGTCAGAGATTCTGCAAGATGTATATTTCTGGCTGCTTTTGTGGTACCAATGTTGATTGATTGAGTGGGCTCAATCAATATGGGCGATCGCTCATGAAAGTGCTTAGGAAGAGTGTCAAGTCTCTCATCGTTAGGTGCCTTAAAAAGGTTTTCACCCTCTGATGCGTCCTTTATTTTTACTTTTTTATGATCTAGAGCTGCCATTAACTGGTTTTCAGCATTAGATTCGTTATTTGGTGCATTTTTGCGACTGAGAGACTTGGCACTCCCTGATTGACAGATATCATTATTTCGTTCACTGGTAGAGCCTGTTTCCGGATTTACGGTACATAGGTAATGGACAATAGATGCATCATCTGGGAAAATAGGTATATCATTTGTTTCAGGTTTGTCCCAGTCGATGAGGTCAGGAAAGACAAGTGGTAAGGAATCGTTGGGTGGATCAAGTTCGGCTACCGTAAGTGTTAGGATAGAGTTTTCATCGTGCTGGGTGTTGGGTTTAAAGAATTTTAGGATTTCGTCGAGGTCCTCGATGGTATCATCTTCCACATAGACTTGTTCATAATGTTTCTGTTCACTTTCCTGAGCGTCATAGATATTTTGCAGTCCAAATTCAAGAGGTATATCCTCTGCGTTATGTTCTTCCTGAGAAAGGGATATAGAATCAGTATCATCCAGGATATCTGTAGTAGCATTGGAGCAGGTACCCCATTCATATTCATTGGAATCTGTCTCATAGGCATCATCCCAGATTCTATCTGTGCTGTAAACAGGTGTGTTGTACGGTGAAAACAAATCTTTGATGATGGATACCATTTTGATGGTTTTTGTAGATTCTGTATCAGATCCGTCTTCTACTTGCTGGATTTGTTCATAGACTATGCTTCTTCGGGGAGGAATAACGGTATTTGAAGATGTCCTGATTTGTTCTTGAGATATTGGTGTTTGAATATGAGCTACTGCTGCATATAGGGCCTTCTTATGACTTAGAAGCTTTTCCTGATGTAACTTCTGATCTTGACGTTCCCGTGCCTTGCAGATTGTTTCTGCTGATTCAAAAAGTGCTTCCTGCCAGGATTCTTCTTTGTACGGTGTCTTTACTTTCCATTGAGGTTTGATAGGTAGGTGAGGCGGCCTTTTCAATAGGAACGTGAGTTTAGAACCCAATCCTGCTTTGTTTCTGCTAGGTTGTGAAGGAAGATCTATAGGTTCAGTGACTCCTTTGCGTTTGCCAATAGGTCCTTTACCGCCATATCCCATTTGCTTCATGATTAAGTAGCCTTTTCCATACATGTGTGTTGGTAGAACAATGTCCAGAGCAGCTGCTCTATGATTTTCTTCTTCATCTTTGTATAACCAGCTAAGAACATCTTTGTCTTCTGATTCATGTGCTAGAGTATCCAATTGGATGAAAGTACCATCAAATTTAGTGATGGGTTGAGTAGCCAGCTGTGTTGATGTAGTAGGCAAACCATGCGATCTAGGTGAGGTTGGCAATTTTGTCAAACATAAAGGCTCCAAAGAGTATTCTCCCACATCTTGGTCTTTGATTTGCATTTTCTGCTTGAAGTCTCCCCATAATGAGTTGGATTTTGTTGTGTGTGGATTTGATGTTGAAGATTGTTGCTTTTCTCTATTATGAGGAACCAAACTATCCTGGGCTGCCCCCATTGCATTGCAATGTTGAAATGGATTATGATCAGCAGATATGGAGATTTCTTGTCCATCATAAGGAAACTTGACACACTGGTGATATGTAGAAGGTACTGCTTGCATTTCATGTATCCAGGGTCGTCCTAACAAAATATTGTAGGTTAGATCAATATCTAAGACTTGACAAATAGTATCCTTTTGTACTGGGCCTACTTGAATAGGTAATATCACTGTGCCTTTAGAGGACCTTTCCTCATCATCATATGCCTTTATGGTAATTTTCTTGCAAGGGTCAATAGATTCTTCTGAGAAGCCTAATGCACGGATAAGCTTTAAAGTACATATATTAAGACCGGCTCCTCCATCTATTAGGACTCTTTTGACTCGGTGTTTACAAACAATGACTTCAATATGGAGAGGAGTATTATGTGGATGGATCAAGGAAGCATTGTCATGCTCTGAAAAGGTGAGGTTATGAGGTCCTGTCATATGGGCGACCATGGCTTGAAATCTGTCTGTATCCAGATTTTGAGGTATATTTGTTTCCAATAATGCTTGCTCTAATATGTCTTTGTGCTTGGGTGATAGTTTCAATAATTCCAGGATAGATATCTGAGCTGGAGTCTTGCGTAGTTGGCTAACCAAGTCATATTGGATTTTTGGTGTGGTGGTTACAGGTGTAGTATGTCCTTTCAAGACATATTTCTGAGTGCGGGTTGTTACATTGACAGATTCATGATCACGCTGATCTCGGATGGTGATGACATTTACTTGATGATCTTCAGCTGATATATGGTTGATAGTGTTATTGTAGATGTGATTAATACGAGCTCTGCGTGTATCATCTGAAGTAGATGCTCCATCTTTGTTGTAATTTGGGAGAGGATTTTTAAAGGCTCCATGATCACCATTTGTTTTGAGACCATCGACCGTTAAGTCACCTCGATCAATAATGTCCTGTATTATATGTTTTAATCTCATGCATTTGTTTTTTTTATGACCCTTGTTGCGATGGAAATCACAATAGTGTGAATCATTCCACCAAGGTGGTTTGATTGGGGGTTCATAATTGTTGAGTGGCGGTAAAGAAAGAATCTTGTTTGCCAAAAGTTCTCTGAATGCTGATTCTAGTGATTGTCCCAGTGGTGTGAAGATACGCTTTTGGAAATTGTTCGTGTTGCTGCGTGGATTGTTGTTAGGTCCTGGATTCATGTTTTTGCCTTGATTATCGTTGGTGTTGTTTGTGTTGAATTGTCCTTGATCAGTTTTTTGCACATATGTGTTAGCACTGGGAGTAGCATTTTTAGGATTTTTCGTGTTCTGAGGATTTCCAGATAATGCAAGCACTGGTTGTTTTGATTTAGGATCATGTGATTCATTGTTGCCTTCGTTTTTGTTTCGAGTCCAAAATCGAGATTTGTCAAAGTTGGTGTTGTTTTGGTTATTGTAGTTTGATGAATTTGTTCCTTCCTTGTAGAATTTGAGTGTTCCCTTTTTGACACATGCTTCCTCCACTTGAATGCCATTTTCAATCAATTTAGCGAAAGATGGTATGCATTGAATTTTTAGTCTGAAACTCATTTCGCCATTCAAGTTATCAATGAAGATTTCCATTTTCTCCTTTTCAAGAATATCTCGAGGATATCTGGAGACCATGCGTCTCCAGCGTTGCAGAAATGCCATAAATGTTTCATTGTTCTTTTGTTTGGTGTTGCAAACATCTAGCATGGTTATGGCATGTTGGATGTTGTAGGAATAGTGGGTTACGAATTTGTTAACCAATTCATCAAATGATCTAACAGGTGGCAAAATTTTGGATAACCATTCCATAGTTTGCCCTCCCAAGCTTCCGGGGGAATAACCTCATCAAATAGGTGTTATCATGAGCAAATTCCAAGCTCAGTGTGCAAAATTCTCGAACATGATCTCTGGGATCACTTTTCCCATCATATTTATCAAATTTGGGAACGTCTGAGTTTGGAGGAAAAGGCACCATGTTCAAGCTTCTGTCAAATGGATAAGGACAGATTTCGTTTAAAGAGTACCGCACTGTTGTCCCTTGTTGCATATCCTGTATTTGCCTTTGCAACATTTGCATTTGTTGAGTAAGAGAAATCAAGGGTGCATTGTCTTGCCGAGGAAAAAGTTTTTGCCTTGTATTGGTTCTCAGCTGAAAAGGAGTGGTAAATGGTATATGTTGCTCTGGTGTTTCTAGTTCAGGTATACACTTTTCTGGTATGCGTTGTTCTGGAATGTGTTGTTCAAAGTTATGTTGTTCAGGTATGTGAGTTTCTTCTTCTCGGTTTTGTTCTTGAGATGCATATTGTCGAGATCCGGTTTGAAAAAGATTTGGGTCGAAATCCTCCGGAAGTTTAACGCCCTTGCTTGTGAGCATCAACAGATATTTTTCCTTGTCATTTTCCATGAGCTTTTCGACAAGTTTTTGGAAGGAGGGATTTACTTGACATTCCCAAAGAAGGGCTTCAGTAATTTCAGGTTCTTCTACGGGTGGAACTTCAAAAGGATTTGATAATCTACGATTCATACTTGATTCTGCGTGTGCCTCGCTTTGTTTGTCTCGTTGAGAGCGAGTAACAGGCATTTTAATAGAAGCTTTCAGTGATGAAAGGTACAAAAACCTCCTCGATGTGTTGCTCGGGCGTTGGTGGTTCTGGTCGAGATGTGTTATATGTATGCACTCGTCGGGTAAGAATGCTGGATTGATTTTTCCGCCGCGGTTTATGGTTTGATTAAAAGCAGACTTTTGACAGTATGCTCTTGTCTTCAAGGGTTCCTTGTCAAATTCGCTAGATTTGTTTTGGATATAACGTTTGACGTGATGAAGGAATACCCGATTAGATTTGAAGAGTTGACGATTGATGTATAAAAACTTATTTCGCTTGATGAATTTGGAAAAACTAGGTTGTCGTTTCTTTAACGTGATGTTACGATAGAGGTTCTTTCTTCTCAGAATAAGGGGATTAGTCATGCAAGAGTAATCAATGATTTCCTTTGATTGGTTTGGATTCAGTTGATTCTTGTTTTGGAAATTTCAAATCTTACTTTATCAGAGTGAAGGCTGCCCCTTCATGATAAAGTGTGTCAAATGATATGGATAAAAGCTTCCCGATCTGGAAACTGGATTTGACGATTTGAGAATTTTAAACAAGTGTTTTGAGATAGAAATCCGTAAGATGATAATGGACTTTGATGATACTGATGATGAAAATTTTCCGGATTATGATAGGAGAGACATCCTCTAGTGTGCGATTTGTTTAGGATTCGGACAACTTTGTTTAACACAAATTTAGCTTGAGAAAAGTTTTTAACAGCTTGTTTTTGTCACTCTGGTTTAATAAAAGATGATTTTTGATGAAAAAAGTCTTTAAAATGTTTTTGAAATTTTCAAAATTTTTCAGTTTTGGACTTCTCTGTTTTTCGGCCTTAGATCACGTGCTAAAACAGAGTTTACATGCGCTACTGAATTTACCTGATGCGCTAAAGGAATAAGCACACGTGCTAATCTGCCCCCAGATACGCGCTAAAATTTGAATTTTGGAAAAATTTTGTTTAACTGGTGAAAAATCTACGCGCTAGACTGGACTTCAAATGCGCTAACTGTTGAAGTATATGCGCTAAAATATGATTTCTACGGGCTAAGTTGTTCCTTCCACGCGCTAAAGTTAGGACTGATGAAATTTGTTGTGGATTTTGTTTGGAAAAGCTACGCGCTACACTGGGCCTGATACGTGCTAGCTGTTTGAGTGAATGCGCTAATGTATGTATGCTACGCGCTAAGTTGTTGCTGCCACGCACTAAAAGTAGGACTGTTGAAAATGGTTGTTGAATTTTTTTGAAAAAGTTACGCGCTACACTGGGCCTGTGAAGCGCTAACTGTTTTGTTTTATGCGCTAATCCTTGGTTCCCACGCGCTAAGAGGTTGCTGAGACGTGCTAGACTGTGTTGTGGATGTGCTAAAGGATTGTATACTGGTTTGCCTAATGATAAAACGCTACTATTTTAACTCCACGCGCTAATTTGAGGTTTAAATGCACTAGCAAAAATTTTCTACGCGCTAAGATGTTGTTCTTATGCGCTAGACTGCCCTGATTTTTCAGTTTGGGTGTTTTCTTGAGATTTTTTATTTTTGTTGAGAATTTTTCAAGTGCGATGGATGATTTTCTAAAGTAATAAATGCAAGCATGGCACAAAAGTACAACCATTTTGCCTAATCTAACAAAAAGTGTATGTTCTGCGAGGATATGTTCAAATCCCCAATGTTTTAACAGGTTTGGATACAAGTAATACACTTCAGAAAGACTCTTTATTCAAGGGTCATAAATAACATCATAGCCCACTAGTCTCGATACTCCGTCAGCTCAAACAGTCGTGTCACCCCCTAGGGGGCGCCCTTTTTTTGCCTTTTGCCAGAAGTTAACCCAAAGTGAATTGCTTCACAGTTGAGTAGTTATCTTGGGAGATATATGGTGAGTAATCTTGGGGGCGGATTCTTCCCCACCCTTGCACTATGATGTTACAAATGTTTGGTTACTGACTCGGTTCAAAGCTTCTAATTCTATGGTTCATAATCAGGCTTCTCGTTCGGCCATCAGTGATAAACTCCCTCAGGAAGCTTCCCAACCTTTAGAACAAAGGCTTTACGTATCGTAAAGATACTGGGGGAAGGCCAATCGCTACGCGTAACCGTTGAAAGGGACTTTCGTCACCCTCCACTTTTGATTATAGTGGGTTGGAACACTTGGCTTCAAAGTCGTTCCCCACTTAGGTCGTTCCCTTCACACCGGCCAAAGAATGGCTTTAAGAGTTTTTCAACCCCTTGGGAAGGCAGGCCTGCTAAAAGATTTAAATGCTTGAAGTACAGAAAGCTTAAGAGTGGCTTGGTTTTTTGGTCACCCAGTTATGGGGAGAACATATACCTTCCACTTTCGAGACAAGGCAATCAATTTGTTCTTTTTAGCCTCCAAGACAATGATTTGCTAACTTCTATTTGGAGATGTTGCTCCAAAAAGCATGGTGTTCCTTTTTAACCTTTCATAGTAAAGTGTGTATTTCCAAAACTTTTGTAAAACAAGCCTGGTCAACAAAAGTAAATCGTGATTTTTGGTCAACAAAATTAAAGTTGATAGGGGAAAACTTTCCCTCTTTGCCTTGCACAAAATGAAGATGAGGTTTTTTTACTTTGCAAAATGAAGTGAATCCTTTTAAACACCAAAGGATGGTGAGGTTCTTTTTAAAACTTTTGCCAAAGTAAAGATTGTTGGTGCTTTTTACAGCTTCCAAAATGAAGTGTTTTTCTTAACTTGCAAGAAAGCAAATATGAAGTTTGTTGTTCTTTTTACCATGCAATAAAGAAAGATGAATTTTCTTTTAAAACACCAAAAAGGAAGGCATGAAGTTCATTTTATGCATCCAAATGAAATGATGAGGTTTATTTTAATTTGTGCAAAAAAAGAGAGTGAGTTCTTTTTAACCAACTTTTGTTGAAAGAAAGTAAAAAAAGAAACTTAAAGCCTCTAAACTTGCTCCTTCCCCTGCACAAAAAATATTAGAACCTGCACACAGTCAGTGATCAAGTGTTAGTGTGGGCTTACACAAGCCTAAATTTTGATCTTGGTTACAAATTTTACAATCCTGATCCTGAAATGCCCTGAAATTTGACTAAGTCTGAAATTTGGAAGATCTTCCAAAAACTAGATTTTGCATTATAACTCCTAGAGGTCTGAAACCCCTCTCAAACATCCTGAAAGTATATATGGAATATAACTTAAAGTATAAGTTCACTTATACTTAAATGTTATATTCCATATATATTATGTCTCCCACAAGCCTAATTTTTGACTCTGTCATAAATTTTTGGCTCTGCCAACTCTATGCGCTAAAAAATAATGTCTATGCGCTAAGAAAAAGCCCCTACGCGCTATTATGTGCCCCCAATGCGCTAAGTTGTTTTCTCGATGCGCTATTCTATTTTTCTCCCGCGTTGATACCTACAGGAAAATATTAGTGTTTTGATGCGCTAAAAGATTGACTTCACGCGCTGGATGATAGACTCCATGCGCTAAGCAGTGGACTGGATGCGCTAGGCTGTTAACCGGATGCGCTACTCTGTTTTGTTTCCGCATTGAGGCCTACAGGAAAAACTTAACGGAGGTCACGCGCTAATGTTTGAACTCCACGCGCTAGATGATGGTCTCCACGCGCTGAACAGTGGATTGGATGCGCTACTCTGTTTACTGGATGCGCTAAACAGTCAACTTAACGCGCTAATTCATTTTTCCCGTGGACCTGCAAAAGTGGTTAAATTCAAAAACCGATTTGATATATGGGTTCAAGCCCCACGGTGGGCACCAGAAATGTATGCGGGAAAAGTGGGCTTATAAAACTTAAAATGTGAAAATATTGTAAAATACTAGTCCACACACACACAGAGGACTTCTTGATGCAAGCTATGGAGTAATAACGTATTACTCAGCTTTCCAAGGAGGGTCCCATGGTTCTCTATCTCACAATGTCCCTCAAACCAATGTTTTTGCTCTCAGATCACAGAGCAAAATGGTTTAGGGATGGCAAATATGAAAACGAGAGATGCTTTGATAGATTTTAGTATGAAATGGAGATTAAGCTATGTATGATTCTAAAATGCAATACACTAGATGATAAGATGATGAGGTTAGTATGAATACTATCCTAACATGCTATATTTAGTCTATGATTGAGCTAAAATGATAAAGAAAGTACTCTAGCATGCATATTTAGTCTAATTCCTGATCTAAAAGAGGCTAAATGAGGAGCATATATGAAATGAGAAAGCTTGAAAGAATTTGAGCATAAGTATAATGCTTCAAATTTGAAAGAAGATTGTTAAAAATGGAGAAATGAGAGCTCTATTTATAGCACAAACATGGCAATGGATGGTCGGGATTGAAAGGTTTAATCAAGGGCCAAGTTTGAAAGTTGGGGATCCATGTGCACAATTTGCACCAATGACATGGTGACAAATGTCAACATAAGATTGGGTTGAAAGAAGGGGTTAGAGGTATTGAATGCCTGAGAAGACCTCATGGTTATCTAGGGGCTAAGGGTCAAGTCTAAGTTAGGATTACCCACTGGATTAGGAGTTAATCCAAGGATAAACCTTTGTGCAAATGATTAAGAGATAATCATGGTCAAAGCATTAAAGGCCTGATGAGACCCTTGAGTTGGGTAGAGGTTGAGTCAAAACAAATGTTTTAACCATGTAGGAGGGTTTGAGTTAACCATTAATGGTTATTGGAGACTTTGTGGATTAAGTGGTTGAAGGTTGGAAGCTTTCAAAGGTTATCAAAGACTTTGAGACATTTAGTGGTTGAAGGTTGAAAGCCTTTAATGGTTATCAAAGACTTTGAGACATTGAGAAGTGACTTCCCTTTGCTTAGGGATGTGACAAAGTTTAGAGGAGGGGTTATGTTAATTAGAAGCGATTAGAAGATTCTAGAAGGGATTAGAAATGGGTTTGGGATTTTGCAAGTGGATGGGGGGTTAATAGGATTTAATTGAATTAAATGATTTTATTCAATTTGATTGCAATTTGGAGAAATTAAATGAATTAGATTTATTCAATTTAGGAATTTGAATTTAATTAAAAGTGGATAGGAGGATTTATTTGAATAAAATGATTTATTCATTAAATGGATATAGTGAATTTTATGTAAATAAATTGAGTAATTTACTTAATAAAATAGAAGAATGTGGATAATTTAATTAAATAGAGAAATGAACATAAAATATTCATTTAGGAATATGGTCATTTTTATACGTCTACAGTTATAATTCCATATCTCTAGGTACATAGCATGTCATTCCTGCTTGACATGTTTCATCCTCAAAACATGAGAAGAAGCCAAATAGTAAGACTAGTGCAAGTAAGTACAAATACATGATATCAACCAGTGATCTATAGGTGATTTTCATGGTGGTTTTATCTCAATGATTCCTATTTCTCATCCTTGATTCATAATTAACTACATGTGTCTAATTTCATTCTTCATCATAGTACATTCTATTTTTCTTCATGAATAAACATTACTTATTTGATGTTGCTTGAATTATTTATTCTGCTCCTTTTATTCTATGTATATCTATAGTGATTAGAATATTTATTCAATCTATTACCATTTGTCATGATGATTTTCTCCATGACTTTTGTCTCTTGCAATGATGAGGTTGTTTATTTATTTTACCTTTTTCATATCTTTGGAACCTTCTTTAGTTGTTCATGCTAGAGTTGATTCTTGAATCCCAAAACTCCCATAAAATTAATTGCAACCAAAACACATATCACATGAAGAGAGAAAAGCCATTAATTGTGCCAAGAAACCTTAAGAAATGAATTGATCCAACAAAGAAACATAATTTAGCTTCTACATTGAATAATTGGATGATTACAAGATGAATAATGAATCCTTATAAAAGGAAAAATTAAAAAGATACCCTTGATGGTATTAGGTAAATTGTGCTTGAAATAATAATGAAGAGAACACACGTGTTTAGGTGCATTTAGAGTGTTGAATATTGTACTAATGCATTTAGATGGTTGAAAAAAAACACATGTTTAAGTACATTTAGAGTACTTTGGATAAAGAATGCTTGATTTTTCCTACTAGTGCATTTTGTGTGCTATGGAAGTGCTTCTAGAATGCTTGGTAGTTGATTAAGCCACATTTTATGTATAACTTATCATTGTAAATCCTGGTCATTTGACATTAGGTCATAGATCTAATAGTGTATATCTTGTGTGTTTTGTTTACCCCTAGAAGGAAACCTTGTATTATAGCTAAGTAGTGTGATGTATTATTAGAGTCTGATAGGTATTGAGTTACCTCTGGATCTCCATTGGTGATAGTCCTGTGAGAACCTTGCTCTGTAGGTATATTGTAATCTTTTGTTCATTTTTTAATAATATATTGGGCGGCTTTTGGAGTGTGGGGTTTTTCTCTTGAAAGGGTTTTCCCCATGTAAATCACTGTGTTGTGGTATGCATGCTATTTGTGTTTATTTTTATTAAGTTTATGTAGTTGTTGTAAAGATCTGTTAAAAAATTTGCATTACCCTCCTCTCAAGGTTAGTGTAGGAAGTTGGTCCACTACTTAACTTCCTTAAAAGTGGTATAAGAGTTTGATCATCTTTGATTTCAGCTATAGGTTGTTGGATTCTTTGAACTAATCCAAATTTAAATGGGAGCTTGTGCAGACGATACTTTTCTATCTTGTTTCAGAAATTTTTTGATGGCAAGTTCATCAGGGAGAGTAAAGATGGAGAAATGTTTTGGAAGTAAATTTTAGACATGGAACCTAAATATTGAGGATCTACTAATAGATCGAGATCTATGAGATGTTAACGCAAATGTCTCAAGAACTTCAAATCCTACTACAACTACTCTGTTTGATGCCATGGATCATAAGCCAAGGTTCTAATCACATTTTACTTGGTATACTCTATTATAATCATTGTCCATGAAGAGACCTCTGCAAAGACGCTATGGAATGGTGAGATGTATCAAGTCAAATTTTTGTTAAGTCAGATTTTTTTAAGAAAGAAAAATTGCATTCCTTGATAATGGAAGAGGGTGAATGGATTACAAACCACCTAGAAGCATTCAATATGTTGGTGGCTCAATTGACATCCATTAGTGTCAAGATGAATGAGGAGGAGAAATGTTAGATCTTACTTTATTCTTTGCCTAATTCACAGGATTTTCTTGCTATGGCTATTCACAGTACTTTTATTGTTTTGAAATTTGAAGATGTGGTGGATGTCTTGCTTGGTGAAGAGATGTAGAAGAAGGTATCCATCAATTTGAAGGTAGCCCTAACTCTTCATAGAAGATGTAAGGAAAAAGACAAGAAGAATGAGAAGCATGATAAATCCAAGTCTAGAGGGAGATCCAAATCTCCTAGAAAGTCCAAAGTTATTTGTTGGCATTATGGTAAATCAGGACACTTCTATAAGGATTGCAAAGTAGACAAGAAGAATAAAAGGAAGAAGTCTGATTCTGATTTTGAGTTTGAGAAGGAAGATGGTGATGCATTCATTGCAATTTTGGCAACGCATTTAGGTAACAATGCATGTTTAACCGACTCAGGTGCAACATTTCATATGACTTCTAATAAAGACTATTTTTTTTAATATGAATAATTTAATGGAGGTAAGGTGTACCTAGGTGATAATTCTTATTTAGATATTGTTGGTCGCGATAAATTTAGAATCAAGTTTCCCGATGGAAGAGTAAAAAGGATTAGTGGTGTGTTGCATATCTTTGGACTGAAATAAAATTTGTCAAACTTATAGATGCAAATGTGCAAGTAGTCTTTTCTGATGTGGGATGTAAAATGGTTAGAGGTTCTTGATTTGGCACATTGTATAAGCTAGAAGCATACACTATTGAGTGTAATAACACTTTTGTGAAAAACAAATCTATGGATACTTCGTTGATGGGTTTGAGGGTTTCACCTTCAATAGATGGACATGGCTTTTGGGTACTTAAGGGTGCTCTTTCTTCTGGAAAAAAGTTACTTATAGAGAAGACTATGTTATGTTACCAAAGACTTGGCCACATTGGAGAAAAAGTTCTAATGACCTTGAAAAACAAAAAAATTGTTGAAGGTTTGAATGATTGTAATCCTGATTTTATTTTTGTGAGCATTGCATTTATGGAAAAAAACCACATTCAATTTTACTTGAGTTCTCATAAATCTTGTGGTGTGTTAGACCTTATCCATTTTGATTTATTTGGTTGTACAAATGTTCCTTCTGTTGGAAAATCCACATATTATATTTCATTTATTGATGATTTTAGCGAAGGGACATGATTATATTTTCTAAAGAGTAAATATGAAGTTTTCAATCGATTTAAAGAATTTAAAATAGTGGTTGAGTTGTAGACTAGAAAGAAAATAAAGCGTTTGAGGACTGATAATGACAATGAATTTTGCTCTAAACATTTTGATAGGTTATGCAAAGACTATGGCAACAATAGACAAAAGACGATTCCATATTTTCACAGTAGAATGGATCTAGAGAAAGAATGAACATGACATTGATAGAGAATGCTAGAAGTATGTTGAGTGGTGCTAATCTAGAACAAAAGTTTTGAGCTGAAGTTGTTGCCACTGCTTGCTTCCTAAAAGCCCAAAGAAAGAACATGATACATTATGTTCAAATAACATTTGTTTCCTTAAGAAGAAAAAGATACACTGGTATTTGGAGAGTTCGTTCCCATAAACTAGATGAATAGGGAATCCAAATCCAAATGTGCCTTTAATAGTTTTCTCAAATATCTAGGATGGAATGAGATGGTGATCCATAAAAGGCTAATGTAGAACAAGCTCCAAAGAAAATGATTATGGGCTAACAATGATAATTTGGTTTCCATGAAAGAGGAGATGAATGTATTAAAAATGATCCTCCAAATCTACAATATGAAAATCCCAAATAAAGATAACATCTCTAATAGTTATGAATCCCAAGTAGTTGCATCTATAAGACTTCATGAGTGTGTTGATATACAAAATTAATATGGGGCATGGATGTGATTATATTAATATGATTAGGATAAGTAAAATATGGATATTGGGTCTTGATATGAAGAGTGGGAACAAGAAGACAAGCTTTTGAATCATCAAAATATGCAAGACTTGTGATAAATCCAACTTCTCTAAAGTGTGATCATAAAGGGTATGTTATCTACATCATCAAGAGGAATAAGGAAGTCTAGTCCAAAGTGTGGGGATAATCTAACTCTAGCACAAAAAATGTCTCATACAACACACATATTGTCAAGATTAATACAACAAAACAATCCTACTACATGATCAATAATATTACACCAATCTTATCTACTCCTTAGTATGTCTAGTTTAGAATTGAGTCCATAAAATTTTAAAAAAACATTAAGATACTTGAGATTTGTTAGGAGGAAATTTATTTAATTAATTTAAGAAGAAATGATGATAAAATGTGTTAGTCAATAAGAACAAAAGACATTGAATGTTCATTTATTCAGATCTAAACATCATTCAAAATCCGATACACTAATCATTCTAAAGATCTTTCAATTTGAAACACTTATGCCCAAACTGTCAGGCCAGTCTAATCAATTGAATTGACCTAGAAGGACAATAATCTTTTTCATTATTCTCTCGTTCAAACTTTTAACTTCTGAAAGAAATCTATTCAAAATAAAACCAAAAAACTTAAAATATCTTAGTGCTAATTCGAAACCGAAAAAAAACAGTTTAAAAATACTTTAATGCTCTGTATTTTGCTTTGCTCATGTAAACACGAGCCAATGTATATCTTAAACAAAAAAACAATACCTGTTTCTTAGTTATTTTAGAAAAACTTGGAGAAATAGACATCAAAAATATCCGATCCGCCTTTGCTCTGTATTTTGTTAAAAGCAATTCTTGGGAAATTTGAGAATGGTGGATCACAAGTACATGACATTAATGGCAGAGTTTTTGGAGTATAATGCTACCATGCTAGCAGCTCACCAAATGAATGTGGTGACATCTTTACATCATATACACTGCATTTACAATAAACAAAAACTTAATAGATGGGATATATAGCCATGTTTTCCCATCTGCTCTTGCCTAAACACATACAGGGCACTTGATTGATATAGTAAATACAGATGAAAGAGTCTGATCGTGTGATTTTCTATCATTGCTACTATGGTCATTTCAAGCAGTAGAGGAATTTCCCATCATTTCTCTGGGAAAAGATAAGACAGAAATTTTTTCCTTTTCTAACTAATACACGGTGCCACTGCCCTGAATATGATGGAAATGAAAAAGCTTGAAAATAGTGGAGTTGAAATGATGTAATAAATGAAGTCGGAAAGAATCTTTCTTCATTTCAGAAAGATAATGAAGCCCCTGAACCACAGTTTATGTTCTCCTCTGGCACAGTCAAGGATGTTAGGAACTGTTGTAACCTGCACTGGACCAAAAGTTCCAAAATTCAGGTGGCCAGATAGAAAAGCTGTGCCATTTAAATTAATATGAAGTATGACAACTAAAGGCCAGCTGGGCTTACTGCTGTGAAGTGTGAAGGAGGAAAGCATGTCCATGCCACTAATAACTGCATGAGAAGTTGGCAGGTACAAGATTTTGCACCATTCATCTTCTTCTCTCTGACAATGTATCTGCTGATTTTAAAAACTTTAATTAGAACTACAAAACTCTAATAGAGTTAAAGCATTGCAAATTTGACCTTGTCCAAGAAAACAAACATGGAAACAAAACTTAAAAGCTTTACCAGAGTTGGGAAGCATCTTTCTGTTCCACTTCTTGGCCAATCATGTGAAGATTCCTGCCTGGAGTCGATAGCTGCATAAGGGAATTAGCACCTAGATGACCACAATCATAATAAAGTGGATGACCGGACACAACCCCTCGGCCATGATTATATTCATGTTAGGATGAACAGGGCATCCAGGGACCAGGACCTTCTCACAGGCAGAGTTCCTGCACATATCACTCTTCAGAGCATTGCTTATTTTCATGTTCAACAACACCAGCATTGCAAGGGTTACTCTTTTGCTCGGCTCCAAATCCATCTTCCCTTCAACCTGCTGTGCCATTATGCATTTCATCTTCTCGCATCTCTGAATACTTATTATTAAAGACAAGTGAGCACTAGATTTTGATGAAATCAAAACTAACTTTGTTTAATGACAATCTGAAAACACATGCTTCATAGAATTCTTGATGGATTTTAAACCCTTATCACCTGAATTCTGAATTGATACTATGAGAGAACTGATCTGTGTCTCTTCTTTTCATATTCTCTGTGCAGTTCAGTAGCTTGGGTAAGTCATCCCAGGCAATGGAGCCAATATCCGCAAGTTCATCCTCCCTCTTGTTCTCAACGATCTTCCTATCAGCATTACTTTCTACTGTTGATTTTGTATTTCCCGCCAAGCAAGAAATTAACATTTTATTCAGACTAGCACTTTCAAATCCTGAAACAGAAGATATGCCCATTGTGTCTGCATCTTGAGCCTTAATATTTAAAGTGGAAGTATTCTTATTAACATCTTTCCTACCATTTGCATCAATTCTGAAAAAGCCAATAAGCCTGTGCTTTCCCAACAAAGATTGTTGTCTGAGCCCCGCATTGTTGAGTCTGGAACATCGAAACACTGTCCACTGCCGTGCTTCTCCCAATTATTCAGCCAAAAAACTGAATAATATTTTCCAATTTTAAGATTAATAAAAGTTGGCTTCAGTGAAAATTTGAAATCCCATGCTCCATAAAAAAGTTGTGGAATTTAAATATTTTTCACCTGTATTGTAAATTGGCGTTGTGAAAGAATTATTCCTGTCTTGTGCTCTGTGCAGTTCACTAGCCCGGGTAAGTCATTCAAGGCAATGGGGCCAATATCCACCAGTTCATCCTTCCTCCTGTTCTGAACAATCTTTCTATCACCAGTAATTTCTGCTGTTAATTGTGTATTGCCAACCAAGAAATAATTAACATCTTATTAGGGATTAACACTTTCAAATGCTGAAATAGTATATATGCCTATTGTTTATGCGTATTGATGCTTGATAATAGAAGTGAAAGCATTCTTATTAGCACATTTATTACCATTCAAATCCATTCTGAAAATGCCATGAATTTTGTGCTTTCCCCACAAAGATTGCTTTCTAATCCACACGATGTGGACTGCCATGCCTCTCCCAAGTATGCAGCAAAGACCTGTTTGATTTTTCAGCAATTCTTTCCTTAGGAGATTGTACAATATTTGCCAATTTTCAAACTCCATAAAAATTTGTTACGCCACATAGAATTGTCTGAAGTGTATATAAGAAAAATACACATTAAATACAGATTACTCGCAACAAAAGTCAAGCTACAATTTGAAGATACTGCGATTGTCCGTAAAAAAAATAACCACAGAGCATGATATTTGCAAACAAAGTTCCTTATACTTTTAAACCATGTTTGACCTTAAACCCTGTATTTGTATATTTTCCACTTTCATGAAAAATAGAAAACTATTCCAAAAAAACAATCTCATTTGATTTCTTAACAATCTGAAACATTGATTGAGTGTCTTAAATCTAAAACTGGGAATAATGTAAGGCCAAAGCGAGCAAGTGGAAAGGATAGTATACTTTTTCTCAAACTCCTGCACGAAATCATTGTTTGGACACAATAGATCGATTCCCTTCAGAAGCTTTGAACTAAATGATCAATTATATGCCTTGACCATCCATAGAAAGCCCTTGTAAAACAACTCCTCCTGTCATAAGTGGCTCAGCTGTCATAAAACAAATAATATTCATACATACTTCTTGTTAATCAGCATCACAATAAAAAGGAAAGCTCAAACAAGCTCTGCTTAAAAGACTATTATTCAATGCAAGGTGAGTACCAGCTATTTTTGGAAGAGCAGGTATGGGAATAGAGATTGTCCCAAACTCCAATAAAAATCTGCTCTAATTGAGAAGTTTGAATCAATATGATAATGGAGAAATACAATGAAAAATCAGAATTGAAATAACTTGTAGATTGAATAAAAAATTTCTTTTCTGACTAGTTGAGTTTGTACCTATGTAACTCTGAAAGCCCCAACATGACAGTCAGAGAACAAATGACAGAATTATATAGATGAATTTGTTGTACTTCTCTATTCTCAACAAGAGGAAACTGCATTTATTTAGGGCCAAACGTGCTTCACTTGGGAATGTTAGTTCCTGATCTAAATATCCAACAGGATATTCTTGACTTCAATTAAAACCTGGGCAGAAGATGCATAAAAATTAGCTTTATCAGATTTGTACAAACTAGTTTTAAGCTGTTCTACAAAATCATTAACAATATAAAGAAAATTTGTCATAAATTTATGAATTAAATAGTAAACTTACTCTTTCTTTATTGGTGGTTAAACAATCAACATCAGGTGTACAGGAGATGAAGATCACAAAATGTCTTATTTTGTACGATACAATTTTTCTTTGAATGTTTGAGAAAGGGAGTCAATAATTTTATCCATAATTCTGAAACATTTTACACTCCAAGATTTGCTGAAACATAACACCCAAATCAGAGTTGAAAATCCAAATGTATAGCCCATTCCCATTCCCAAATCCCACCATATATCTTCCTCAAATACTTCTTTATTTTTTTCATCGTCACTGGAAGAAGCAATATGATTTTCTGAACATGACACATTGATTTGTAGGCCACATAGATCTAAATTGTTGGAAAATGAGGAAGAATCAAATGTCATCATTTGTCCTCCTTGCGGTATCACTCCTGATAGATTATTATGGGACACATCAAAGTAGCTCAAATATGTAAGATATTGCAGCTCAGCAGGAAACACCCCACACAATTCATTTTTGGAAAGATCAAGTGATTCTAGCTGTACCATACTTCCCAAAGATTTTGGAATCTCACCGCTGAATTGATTTCTTGAAACATTTAGAATTATCAATCCTTTGAGGGATTCAATATCCCAAGGTATTTTACCTGATAAATTGTTGTATGATAGATCAAGAGATTTTACTAATCTCAAAGTTCTCGCATACTCCATATCTTGTGCTTTGTTCTTAATGATTATGCTATCTATATAAATCCTACCAACATTTGTAGTATTTAATTCAATAGTTTCTGTATTTTCTGTCTGATTTGCCATTGCACTTGACTTCATAAAACCACTTCGAATAATGCCTGAAAATTTGTTGCTTGACATATCCAATATCTGAAGATTTTGCAAATTGGATAGTTCTGATGGTATTTGCCCAACAAATATATTCGACTTTAATACTAAGATGCGAAGCTTTTTCAAGTTTTCAATCCAAGTAGAAATGCCCCCATGAATATTGTTATTCCTCAGATCTAAGATTTCCAAAGAACTACAATTTCCGAGAGATGATGGTATATTCCCTTTTAGCCCATTGAGACCAAGTTTCAATGTTTCTAGATAAGTCATATTCCCAAATATACTAGGAATTGTGCCCTTGAGATCATTATTTTCTAGATTTAACATGGACAATCTAGAGCATTGATCTAAACTTGAGGGAATCTTACCTTTAAGCCTATTATTTGACAAGTCTAAAATTTACAAATTTCTTGACTCACAAATAGAATGTGGAATGACACCACTCAAATTGTTTTTCGACAATGACAGAAATGAAAGACTTTGTCCATATTTACCAATTCCTGATGGAATGGGTCCATCAAATAGATTCTCTGAAAGATTCACATTTTGTAGAGGGAGGAAAATATTTCCTTGTAACTGATTATTATGCAAATCAATAGTTGAGCTTTGATGATAATTATGTTCAAAACCAAGTGGCTTCAAGGGTAAACTACCCACAAATTGGTTAGAAGAGAGGTTGACATAATAAAGGGGCATGGAATCCCATAGCCAATTAGGAATATTTCCAGTGAGAGAGTTTTGAGAAAAATCTAGATAGTGTAACAAGTATTGGGTTGAAATGAAAGCTGGAAAACCCCCTTGTATATTACAAGATCCCAAATATAAGTATTGAAGTTGAAAATTGGGAATATAAGTGTCATTGGCTTTTATAGTCAACATATTCCTTGAAAGATATAATCCTTGAATATTGGGTATTTTATCAAAAAAAGAAAACGTGTAATCTCCTTTTAGTTTGTTGTTGCTAAGATCAAGTTGTGTGAGTTTGGTGAGGTTACCTAAGGATGTTGTAATTGTACCATTCAAAGGGTTATAACCCAAGTCAAGATATGTGAGCTTTGACAACTTGCCCAAAGATGTTGGGATGGTGCCACTCAAAGAGTTAGAACTCAAGGCAAGATTTGTGAGATCTGACAGCTTACCCAAAGATGTTGGGATGGTGCCACTCAAAGAGTTAGAACTCAAGGCAAGATTTGTGAGCTCTGACAGCTTACCCAAAGATGTTGGGATGGTGCCACTCAAAGAGTTATAACCCAAGTCAAGATCTGTGAGCTTTGACAACTTACCCAAAGATGTTGGTATGGTACCACTCAAAGAGTTTGAACTTAGATCACAATATCTGAGCTTTGACAGCTTGCCCAAAGATGTTGGAATTGTACCACTCAAAGAGTTAGAATGCAAGACAAGATATGTGAGCTTTGATAGCTCACCCAAAGATGTTGGAATGGTGCCACTCAAAGAGTTAGAGCTCAAGACAAGATATGTGAGCTTTGACAACTTGCCCAAAGATGTTGGAATGGTACCATTCAAAGAGTTATAACCCAAGTCAAGATATGTAAGCTTTGATAGCTTGCCCAAAGATGTTGGGATGGTGCCACTCAATGAGTTAAAACGCAAGACAAGATATGTGAGCTTTGACAGCTCACCCAAAGATGTTGGGATGGTGCCACTCAAAGAGTTTGAACTTAGATCACAATATCTGAGCTTTGACAGCTTGCCCAAGAAGCTTAGGATTGTACCATTCAAAGAGTTTCCACTCAAATCAAGATATGCAAGATTTGACAGCTTACCCAAAGATGTAGGGATGGTACCACTAAAAGAGTCTTCACTTAGGATAAGATGTGTAAGTTTGGAGAGGTTACCCAAGAAGGTTGGGATTGTACCACTCAAAGAGTAATACCTGAGCTCAAAATATGCGAGCTTCGACAGCTCACCCAAAGACGTTGGAATGGTGCCATTCAAATTGTTTCCCCTTAGGACATTCAAATTGTCTCCCGTTAGGACAAGATGTGTGAGCTTGGAGAGGTTGCCCAAAAATGCTGGAAATGTACCATTCAAAGAGCTAGAACTCAGACCAACAAATGTGAGCTTTGATAGCTTATTCAAAGATGTTGGAATTATGTCACTCAAAGAGTTCATACTGAGATCAAGATATGTGAGCTCTGACAGATTACCTAAAGATATTGGGATTGTACCATTCAAAATATTATAATACAAATCAAGATAAGTTAAGCTGGACATATCACCAATCTCTCTTGGAATCTGGCCAATGAAGTAAGAGTCGTACAAGCTTAAATACCTCAAATTGTTGAGCTTGTGAAAGTGTGAAGGGATGGCAAGAGGAGGGTCGACGGCATTCGCAGTGAAGTTGAATCGCTGGAGATGCCGCAGTTGGAATAGTCCTCCACGAAGTTCCCTCCATGAGATGTAGGGCCAGAATTTAGAACGATCCCAGGAGGCATTAAGTGATTGAGGACTGAGATCTAAGGAAATGACGTGGGCAGTGATTGGGTGGCAGGTGATTCCTTCCCATGAGCAGCAGTTAAATCCCTTCCATGATTGCAGTGTGTTAAAAGAGGAAGTGAAGTTGAGGCCCTGTTTGAAATCTAAGAGGGAATTCCTCTCATCCGCATGACATGCGGAGGAGAAGGGCATCATCAGCACTAATAGCAAGACCCACATCATCATCATTGCAGATTGCACAGCACTTCTCTATTCCTCCAAACAACTTGCTCCGTCTCTCTCTTGTAAAAATAATGGAAAATAAAGCTGATTTATAATTGTATTTCTCCTATTACTCGAAACAAATTCTACGTTTATTCTACGGGAGAAAGTGGGGGGAAAATCTCCTCCATTCAATTTTCCACACTCGTTTTGTATGTAGTTTGGGTCGTTGTGAATTGAATGCATTTTTAGCAATTCCCATACTTGTTCAAAGTTTTTAAGGTAACCCACGTTTTCTTTTAACCAAATCAACACAAACTTTTTCAACGACTTGTTGGCATAGAATATTCGTCGATCATTTAATGGGGAGGAAATGCCGTGTTTATTATGAGCAAGTGTTTGTAGCCAAGTCGGAGAAAATGACTGTTCTCGCACCAACTTACACCAACAAACATAACTTTACTCAGGTCAAATGCGTGGGTTTTCTCGCACGCTAAAGAAAAAGTGTCGAAAATAAACAGATTTTGAGGGTCAATAATCTGGTAAGTAGGTAGGTAATGACTCTTCTCCCACACAAAACAAAAGTGTGGAAAATGAAAGGAAAGTAGGTAGGTAATGTGGGCGTACATGCAGGGTAATGAAAATGCAAGTGGGAATGACGAAAATTAGGGTAATCAAATCTTCGTCGTTTGCTTCATTCGTCAAATTTAATTTGAATTCATCTCTTTTACAAGATAAAATTGTATTCCAAACAAAAATGAAAGAAAATTGTGGAAAATAGAAGGAAAGCTTGCACGGAGAAAATTGTAAAGTAATTTTATTTTTTACTCTTTGCAAATGATAGCTCAGTTTCATTTATATTTAACAACTATTATTTTATTTTATTTTTCTTTTTTTAATTAAAGGACATTTTAATTATAATGATAATGTATTAGTTTATTTTTAAATCCATGTTTAATAGATAAAATGTTATCTGAAAAAACTAATCATTGTCATTACATTTTTGTTTTTGTTTGAAAATGTTAGGATATAAATGTGTGTAATGTATTTTGAAGAAAATTACAAATGCATTCATGTTAAGTTAATTGAAGTAGATCATGTAAATTTTGTAAACGAGCAAAAAGCATTCAAGGACGTTATATATTTGAGAAAATATTTCAAATTTTAGCAACCTTTAGAAATGGATCTAATTAGTGTTGGGCCACATTCATGAAGAATTAATATACCTTGATAGACCATTATTAATCACAAAAGAAGAAGAAGAAAAAGGGTAGCAAATTTTTTTAGGTCAATTTGTTAGGTCATTATGATATGAGAGAACATGTGGATGAGATTGTGGATTATAACAGAATAAGATTGTGGAATGCGAAGATCATTTGTATGCGAATGTTGTATCATGCAATGATCTGTAGATGTTTGTAAGACATTCTTGGAGGGAAGGAGATACCGGTAGAAGTGTTCGGGGTTTATGAACCGGTACAAAGAAGCTCCATAACCGGAACTCTTTTTGACATAGCAGATGCATTTTGTGAGTTCATCTTTATTGTTTTACTTCAGCAGAAGCTTGTAGTCAGTGAGACTCTTTAGTGATGAGCAGTGTGTCTTCCTGCATGTGCAGGTCCCCTCTCTATGTAATATCTTTCATATGGCCAGTGAATTGATATTGTGGGTCACAAATCCCACCGTGGTTTTTCATCTTTGAGGTTTTCCACGTATAACTTTGTGTGTTATGGTGTTCATTCATGTGGATGGTTTATTTGCTTCAAGTTATATGTTTATTCATTTACCGGTTTTATGTGTATGTTATAAAAGCATAAAATCTTATCTTACCGACAGAACATTGATTCACCCCCCCTCTCAATGTTCTTGGATCCCAACACTCTCAAGTCTCTCTCTCTCTCTCTCTCTCTCTCTCTCTCTCTCTCTCTCTCACTCAAGTGTCTCTCTCTCCCATTCTCTCCCTCCCTCATCTTCTATATTCCCTCTCTCTTTCTCCCTCTAATTCTTTCCCTCCCCTCTCTCTCTCTCATATTATCTCCCTCTCTTTCCATATTTCCCTCTCTCCCTCCCCCATCATCTCTCTTCCCTCTCCCTTCCATTATTTCCATCTCTCTCTCTCTCTCTCTCTCTCTCTCTCTCTCTCTCTCTCTCTCTCTCTCTCTCTCTCTCGCGCTCCCTTTCTCTTTTTCTCTCAAGTATCTCTCCCTCTCACCCTCTCTTTCTCTCTCAGGTCTCTCTTTCTCTCTTTCCTTGTCTCCCTCCCCCATCCTCTCTCTTCCCTTTCCCTCTCTCCATTCCAAGCCTAACCTAAGAGAGAGAGAGACCTATGAGATAAAGAGAGAGATCTAAGAAAGACATAGAGAGAATAAGTGAGAGGGAGGAAGGGATGGGAAATGGGTAAGGGACTAGAGAGAGGGCCCAAGTGAGAGAGAGGGAGGGAGGAAGGGATGGGTTGAGAGAGAGAGGTTTATGGAAAGAGAGGAAGAGACCAAAGATAGAGATAGAGAGAGCCCATGTGGGAGAGAGGGAGGTAGGAAGGGAGGGGTGGATAGAGAGAGAGCCAAAGTGAGAGAGAGGGAGAAAGGGAGGGGTTGAGGCAGGGAGGGAGGAAGACAGGGTTATCTCTCTCTCAAGTCTCTCCCTCTCTTTTTCTCAACCCCTACCTTCTCCCCTCTCTCTCTCTCCCCCCCTCTCTCTCTCTCCCCCTCTCTCGCTTAGGTTCTCTCTCTGGGATCTCTTCCTAGTACATCCCTCTCTTTCCATAAACCCCTATGTCTCTCTTACTTGAGCTCTCTCTTTGGTCTCTCCCCCTCTTTTCATCAATGCCCCCTCTCCTTCCTTTCTATCAACCACTCCCTTCCTCCCTCCATCTCTCTCCCTCGTTGGTCTCTCTCTCTCCCTAATATTTTCTTTTCTTTCCATCAACCATAAAGAGGGAGAGAGATAGAGGTAAAGAGAGGGGGAGAGAGAGAGGTAAAGAGAGGGAGGGAGAGAGAGGGAGGGAGAAAGAGAGAGGGTGGAAGGTAGGGGTTGAGGAAGAGACTAGAGGGAGAGAAAACCCAAGTGCGAGAGAGAGAGGGTGGAAGGTAGGGGTTGCAAAGAAAGAGAGGGAGAGACCAGAGAGAGAATGATGATTACTATATTATACCACCTAATATCATGCTATGTGGCACAATACTAGGTCCCAAAAGGTGCATAACAAAATTGCTAGTAAGTGCATAAAAAATGCTTTATGATATCATTTAAGCTTCCAAAATAAGACGACATCATTGCAATCTAATTTTCACATACACTGGCCTACATTATGATATGAAATAAAATGAAAAAGCTATCCACTCCAAGAAAATATTTTTTTCCAAAAGAGCAGAATTTTGTGGTAATTCAATCAAAATTCAAGCTGAGGTACAATAAAGACACCAGCCAAAAGCAATTTTGTCTAAATCTCATCTATTGACTATAATGAAGTGTGATGAATTTCAATTACATATATTAAAAAAAATACATTTTCAAAATTACAATGAGACCTTTTCAAATCCCATTGCAACAAGATTTTGAATGGCTTCAACATGATTTTGCACATTAACCTGCATAAATGATTTAAAGTATTGAGTTTTTCTTCGAAGTGTTGACATTATTAATATTGTGCCACATAACACTATATATCTTCACAACAATTGGTATCAGAGCTTGGTTTTTAGTGTAGAAGCTATACCTATCAAGAAGCAAATAATGACAGGAAATATAGTTACCAAATTTGAGGTGAAAACATTCGATGGTTCTAATTTTTCTCTTTGGAAGCTTAAAATTCAAGATTTGTTAGTGAAGGATGGATGTGCCCTAGCTTTTAAAGGAATAGTGTCAAAACTTGCAGCCATGATCCCAATAGATTTGACTGAAAATGATACAACGACTAGAGAAACAATCCAATTATTTCTAGCAGATGTAGTTTTGTTCAATGTTGTAGAGGAAAAAATTGCATATTACTTGTGGAATAAGCTTGCAAAGCTATATGAGACGAAGTCATTAGAAAATAAAATTCAATTATGAATGTAGTTGTATAATTTGAGGATGCCTGATGGCTTTGGGAGTGTGGGTTTTTTCCCAAAAGGGTTTTCCCACGTATATGCTATGTTATGTGTGTTATCCTATTTTGAATATCTGTTAATGTTTAATTAGATGTGCATCTGAATCTGTAATTGTTAAAGAGTTTAGAATTTATTTTTTGCATTCACTCTCCTCATAGTTCAGTGTACTGGAAGATGTATTCCACTACCAGGTTTCCTTTCAATTGGTATCAAAGCCCGATCACCTTTGATCTCAATTGTGGGGATTGTTGTTTTTTTTGTACTGATCTAGTTTCAGTCGGAGTTTTGCAGGAGTGATTTTCTTGATATCCTATTGCAGAAAAAGATGGTGAGAACATCTGGTCGGATTGAGATGGAGAATGATTATTTTGGTGAAGCATTGGTTGCAACTTTGGCAACACAGACATCTAAAGATGTGTGGTTAATAGACTTCAACGCATCTTTTCACATGACATCACATAGAGATTGGTTCTCGAAGTATGAAGAATTTGATGGTGGAAAGGTGTATCTCGGTGATGATTCTTATCTAGAAATAGCTGGTCATGGAAGAGTCTGAATTAAATTCCCTGATGGTAGAGTGAAGGGAATTGATGGTGTGTTGCATATCCCTGGTTTGGCACAAAACCTCCTTTCAATGAGTAAATTGAATGATGTGGTTGTGCAAGTTGTCTTTTCGAGTGGAGGATGTAAGATGAATAGAGGAGATATGGTTTTGGCTAGAAGAGTTCGGATAGGAACCTTGTTCAAGCCAGATTCATGCAGTGTTCAATGCAATAGTTCTTCTGACAAGTCAAAGAAGAGAAAATCTTTAGATTCTTCATCCTCACTATCGGATAAAGAAGTGAAGAAATTTGTTGCATCTACTTCTGATGGTCGCTCTTTTTAGGTACCTAAGGGGTCCTCATTCTTTGGAAATGAAGTTTTTTGCAGTGAAGACAATGTTATAGCACCAAAGACTCGACAATATTGGTGAGAAGGGTCTCCTAAACTTAAAATCTAAGAGTCTTGTAGAAGGCCTTGAAGATTACAATCTCGAATTCGACTTTCATGAATATTGTATCTTTGGTAAACGAAACCATGTGCAATTTTATAAAAGTTCTCATAAGTCTTATGGGGTGTTGGACTACATCCATGCAGATGTGTTTAGTCCTGTAAATGTTTCTTCGTTATCAAAATATGTATATTTTGTATCCTTCATAGATGATTATAGTAGATGGACATTGTTTATTTCCTCAGGCATAATGCTAAAGTATTTAGTCGATTTAAGGAGTTTAAATCCTTGGTTGAAAATTAGACTAATAGGGAGATTAAATGTTTGAGAAATGACAACAGTGGTGAGTTTTGTTCTACAGAAACTGCATTGCTTTGATATGTGGCTCATTAGTGTTCCTTTTTGCAGTAGCCTCATGATCTTAACTTGATGGGGGCATAACTTTCTACTTGGTGCTCGAAATCTCAAACTTCTTACATTGTCAGAAATATCCTCGAGGGCTCTTATTTAAGTCCCTTAAATCCAATGCCTTTAGCTATTCCATTTAAGGGATTGGCCATAGTTTTGACCCTATATCCTGCTCCAAATGCCTTTGAAAATGAAAAATATCAAAAATGGATTTTCGACCTCTTTTTCATTTCTAATCATTCCATTGCCTGTGCATGGCTCCATATCTCTTTTGGACAAATTTGGACATATTTCTATCAATTCCTTGAGCATAAACCTATGAAAGTATAAATTATCTACATAATCTATGTATTTCCCTTTCTATAAAATTTAATAAAAATATAACCAACAATCTTCACCAATATATATCCAAACAACAACAATTAATTATACTTCAAAAACACAAATATTTGACTAGATACTAACGAACTTGCACAATTTAAATATATAATAATTTATATGAAGTTAGATCTTATCTCTATAATAATGATAAAACTACACCAAATTATACCAAATAAAATAGACAACTTGCACAAATGACTCAAACATCCCCACAAATCTTATACTGATATGATTTTGATTTCCATAGCAAATGGGAATGTTATGATAGTCATTACAAAAACAACAAACAATAATTAAAAATCTACAAGAAATAATGAATTTACTAAAATATTAAATGAGCTTTCATACAATTACAAATGAGCTTTCAATTTCCATTGTTGTCAGAGAGAGAGAAAGTTGTTTGAAGGAAGCGCAGAGAAGTGTGAGCAATCTGGCAATGAAGATGGTGATGATGATACCTTGCTCCTCCGCATGTCATGGCCATTCATGTCGTGGAGGGAACTTCGTGGGGAACTGTTCCAGCTACGGCATCTGGAGCGCTTGGACTTCACTGAGAGTGCCTTCTTACCTTCTCTTGCCATCCCTTCACACTTTCACAAGCTCAACAAATTGAGGTATTTGAGATTGTACTTCTCTAATTTTAGTGGCCAGATCCCGAGAGAGATTGATAAATTGTCCAGGTTAACTTATCTTCATTTGGGATCTAAATCTTTGAGCAATACTATTTCAAAGTGTAACCTGTAAATGCTTACAAATCTTGATTTGAGTTATAATTCTTTGAGTGGAATCATTCTAGTATCTTTGGGTAATCTGTCACAATTCACACAACTTGACTTGAGGATAAACTCTTTGAGTGGCACCATCCCAACATCTTCGGATGAGATGTCAAAACTCACATATCTATACCTATATTAGAACTCTTTGAATGGTAACATCCCAACATCTTTAGCTAAGTTGTCAAATCTCAAAGAGCTTGGCCTGAGTTCTAACTCTTTGAATGACACCATCCCAACATTTTTGGGAAACTTGTCAAAGCTCACATATCTTTATCTACAAGCAAACTCCTTGAGTGGCACCATGCCAACATCTTTGGGTGAGTTGTCTAAGCTCAGATATCTTTACCTGAGTGCTAACTCATTCAGTGGCACTATTCCAACATCTTTATTAACCTATCTGAGCTCACATATCTTGAACTAAGTTACAACTCTTTGAATGGTACAATCCCCAATTTTTTGTGTCGCCTCACCAAACTTGCATATCTTGATCTTAGCAACAGCCAATTGTATGACACTTACACACTTTCTTTTCTGGATATGTTGACTATAAATGCCGATGCGACTTATATTCCTAATTTTCAACTTGAAGCCTTAGAATTGAGATCTTGTAATATAGAAGGGGATTTTCTAGCTTTCATTTCAACTCAGTACTCTGTAGGCTCATTAGATTTTTCTCAAAACTCTTTAAGTGGAGATATTCCTGATTGGCTATGGGATTCTATACACCTTTCTTATCTCATCCTCTCTTCTAACCAGTTCGTAGGTAATTCACCCTTCAAGCTGCTTGGATTTGAGCACAATTTTGAGCAAACTTCAGTTATTGATTTACATATAATAAGTTACAAGGAAATATTCCCCTTCCTCTACAAAATGTAGCATTGTTGGATCTTTCAGATAATTTGTTTGACGGACCCATTTCAAAAGAAATTGGCAAACATGGACAATGTCTTAGTTTTCTATCTCTAGCCGGAAACAATTTGAGTGGTGTCAATCCAAATTCCATCTGTGAGCCAATTAGTTTGCATGTTTTAGACTTGCCAAATAATAAACTTAGTGGTAGGATTCCTTCAAGTTTAGACCAATTCTCCAAGTTGTCTATGTTAAAGCTGGAAAAAAATGATCTCAAGGGTACAATTCCAAATATGTTTGGAAACATGATTTCTCTACATACATTGAAATTAGGTTTTAATGGGCTGAAAGGGAACATGCTATCATCCCCTGCAAGTTGTGGCTCTTTCGAAATCTTGGATCTGAGGAATAACAATATTCATGGGAGCATTTCTATTTGAATTGAAAGATTGAAAAGTCTCCGCATCCTAATGCTAAAATCTAACAAATTTGTAGGCAAGATACCCTCAGAATCCTCAAACTTGCAAAATCTTCAGATCATGGATTTGTCAAGCAACAAATTTTTCAGATCATGGATTTGTCAAGCAACAAATTTTCAGGCATCATCCCTCATTATTTTATGAAATTGAGTGAAATGGCAAATCAGACAGAAAACACAAAAGTTTTTGAATACCATGCTGCTTCCATAGGTGTGACTTATACAGATCAAATGATAATTAAGAGCAACGGGCAAGATCTGGAGTATGCAAACATTTTGAGATTTGTAAAATGTCATGATTTATTAAACACCAATTTATCTGGTAAAATAGCTTGAGATATTGAATCTCTCAAAGATGATAATTTTCAATGTTTCAAAAAATCATTTTAATAGCTAGATTCCAAATTCATTGGAATCATGGTACAACTACAGTCACTTGATTTGTGAAAAAAGAATTATCAAGAATATTTTCTGCTGAGCTGCAACAACTCACATCTTTGAGTTACTTTGATGTGTCTCATAATAATCTATGAGAAATGATACCACAGGGAGGACAATTGATGGCATTTGATTCCTCATCATTTTCCAACAATTTAGGCCTCTGTTGCCTGCAAATCAGGATTTCATGCTCGGGAAGTCATCCTGCTCCTCCTAGTGATGAAGAAGATAAACAAGCAGTGGAGGAATATATATGGTGGGAAGTGGGAATGGGAATGGGCAATGCAGTTGGATTTTCTGTTCTGATTTGGGTGTTGTGTTACTCCAAATCTTCGAGCACAAAGTGCTTCAGTGTTATGGATGGCGTGATTGATTCTCTTTTTCGAAGACTATTAAGAAAAATTGTATTGGAAGAGGTAAAGATATTGATTCTTGAATAGCTTAAAACCAGTTTGTAAAAAATCTGATTAAGTTAATCTTTATTTGTCTTCTACCCAGGTTTCAATAGCTAGATTGGCAATTTCCTGTTGAATATTGCAGCATCAGTCATTCAAGTTTAATATTATGCCAGTTAAGAGGATGTTATTATTGTTAAGACTCTATTTTGATGCCCTTGTATGACTCGAGTTTGTCTAACTCTACACTGTTAAAAGCATAAAGATCATGCACCTAAGTACAATCAAATTTTGGGAAAGTAAGAGCTTATTTTCATTCATTGTCGAGGCACAAAATCTACAGTCATACAGAGGCATGCATGGAAATAATACCACTGGACAACCCTAAAGAATGTCAATAACATAAGCAATAATAGAAATATAGTGCACATGGTATAATGGTCAAATAGTCATCAATCGTCATTGATTTCATGCACAAGATTGAGGCCTGATTCAAGCTAAGATATATTAGCAGCAAGGATGTCAAGGACAATATTTCAATCTAGTACTTCAGTCAACATTCACATCAAAAAAAGCCATTGTCTTGATTACAGGACAAAAGGGAAACAATCATGAGATACAGCAGATCCAACTTAAAAAGACAGTGAACAACACGGTGATTTAATTCACTATCCAATGACATTGAAGGCTATGAACATAGATTATTTTCAAATCAAGCCTAACGAGCTTCAATAAGACAGTGAAAGGGGATAGATTCAATGATCAACAAGTCTCTGTACAAGTGCTTCTTTAGGACAACAATGTGCAAATCAAACATAAGAAAAAGGACTTTGAAAGCTAAGCATATGGTAGAAACAACCTGCAACAAGACATAAAGGTGACCTTGTGTTAAGGATATGGACTGAAAAATCACAGTGCTAGGGCATGCAAATGACTCATCTCAATCACATAATCAAGGAGTTGATCAGAGCAACAAAGGTTTTGTGCTCAGATCTATGCATTAAGAAGAAAGACAGTGAATAGTGAGATAGGGTTATTTGTGACTAACAAGGCAGAGAAAACCTCAATCATAAGGGTTATCATAATAATGAAGTGAAGATCAATGACCGTGTAATCTTCATGAGATGGTATGATAAAAGAAAATTTTCTTCCATACAAAGGGATATTTTGAGGGCTAGAAGGGTTTACAGTCGCAGAGAATTGTTGGCCTCTCTAGAAGCTTGTTAGACCCAAACTCCAAAAGATGAAGGCGTGAACAATTTTCCAGCGATTTGGAGACAGCACCCATAGATTAGGCACGAGACAACATCCATAGATTAGGCACAACAATCTACAGTTGAATGAGAATTAGATGTCGTCGCTGCTCAAATCTTTTTACAAACCCAAGTTTGTGGGGTTTATAGGTTCTAGTCTGGGGCCCAGGATTGAACAGAGATCTCATTTCTATTTTTAAAATACTCCACCCAGATTATCAAGATTCTTAAGTGGGATATTCCTTAAGAACTGTCTTAAAACCATTTTAGTTATTAAATTTCAGAGATCCAATCCTTGGATAAAGAATACAACAGTCAATTTTGTTCTACAAAGGAATTTTACAGATATTGTAAAGAGATGTTTGTTGGCTAAGTCACCACATTCGGTGAATGTCTATCATCAAGTTCGAAATTCGTCGAATATTCCAATTAGAAAATATTCGTTAAAGTTTGGAACAAATTCGCAGTAAAACAAACGTGTTAATTTTTATTAAAAATTATTTTCGTTAGATGCTTTTCATCTAGGGTTTTCTTAGATGCGATGTCGTAGGCGCGAGCAGAGGGCACGGGAAGAGGGCAGAGCACATGAACATTGGACGCGAGCAGAGAGTAGAGAGAAAACGAACAAACTTCGAACAAGTCCGACAGCGATGCCGAGCTCCGGGTCGCCGAGCTTGATGGGCATTCTGGAAAAGGTCGGGCAGTTCAATACCTATAATTTATTGGTAAAAGGAAAAAGGGATTCACATGCATGGTAAGAAATGTGACCAAGAAAATGGCTAAGGATGATGCAAGACAAGATATAGATGATATGGTTGAGGAAAATTGTACAAGCAATTGCCTGTAATAGAATCAGGCTTGACAGGAAATATGACCATTACAGATTTCACACAGAGATTGCTGACTTACCCAGTTGGACGTTTTTCGTATGTTTTTGAAACTTTACCAAATGAACATGTCTAGCACCTGCGCATGGAAATTGATGTCTCCATGAGGCGGTTTGTGTGTGGAACTGTCACTGGTCAGTGCTTGTTCACCCGCATTCCTTGGTCAGTGAACTGATGTCTTTAACTAATGGATGATCTTATTAAAATTAGATTATAATTGAGATAATTATTAAAATTCCTGGTGAACAAAGAATGCGGGTAAATTAAAATTTTAATAAAGAATAAGTTTCTGTATCATGCTGAAAATCCAATTATATCCATCTCAAAAGAATTACTTAGTCAAGATATCTGCAGTATCACCACATTCTATTTTGCCACCAGCCTAATCAAACTGGGCAAAGTTGTAATGACCATGTCCTCAATTGGAGGGATTCATGTGCATGTCCAAGAACCAGCAGATCTCACATTGACATGTTATTTAGAACTAATACTGTATTCCTATTGGTCAATGACATCAAAAACAAGAATATATCGTCATCATCCCTTGCATATAATTTATAAGCAATGAAAAAGAAGAATGTCTTGATTTTATTGGCTCGTCCCCACTTCAGAAGTTCAGGTATCGTTGTTGGATTTCGTGTCCTAAGTTTGTTTTGAGTTAGATTAGAGTTGTAATCTTAGTTGGCAACTACGGTAAAATCTAATTCTGTTTGGGTTTGAATCAGATCTACTAAGATCTGGTAAAAACGATGGGGTAGAGATTGGATCAATCATTGGAGGCATTCTCGCTGCTCAACTAGTCTTGGTATTGATTTTTATCTATCGTAGAAGATACTCTCGAAAATCAGGTGAGGAGATCAATTTCACCTTGTTCCTCCATAAATCTAATCGTCAAATCACAATAAATGTTGCTTAAACTTGCCCCTTGTTTTTTTTTCACTCAAGATTTTTCTGATTGGAATTTGGAAGCCAAATGCAAATGCAGATTTACCGGTCATGGTACCGAACAATGTCAGAACTCGTTCATTTAGCATAGAAGAGCTGAGGACAGTGACACAGAATTTCAGCCAAGAGATCGGTAAAGGAGGTTTTGGAACTGTCTTCTATGGCAAGTTACTGGATGGAAAAGAAATTGCTGTAAAAGCGCTATCCTCTTCATCGAAGCAAGGAGTATTAGAGTTCTTAAATGAGGTACTACATATATCTGCCTCAATTTTGTTTTCTGATTAAAATTTGAAGTATAATATTATGCTCAAATATTATGCTAACTTTTCACCAAGCAGATTGACCTTCTCTCAAGAGTGAGTCACAAGAACTTGGTGTGGTTGCTTGGCTACTGCAACTCCTCCAAGGAGCTTATGCTTGTTTACGAATACGTGGGTGGAGGATCACTCAGGGATCACCTTCATGGTGGGTTAACTTTCAGGCTAAAGTATTTAACGTATGGAAGCGACACAAACTAACTTATATGGATCTCAATTTATTTTTTTGGCAGGTTCTTTGGCAAACTCCTCTGCCCTAGACTGGAAAGCTAGGATTCGAGTAGCTCTAGATGCAGCAGAAGGTACTTCACTTCTGTTCTATTTACCAGGATTAATAAAGGCTTTTGTAGGTTTTCTTCTTTTCTAGGCCTCAATTATGGTTTAATGAGGCCTCGAATATAGTTTGATGAGGCCTCCTCTTAATGTGTTTAATTTAAAGGTTTGGAATTTATGCATTCGAGGTCCAGACCGAAAATCATTCACAGAGATGTGAAGAGATCAAACATTCTCCTAGACTTGAATATGAGGGCAAAAATCGCAGATTTTGGGCTTTCAAAAATTCTTCAAGATGATTGGATCTCTCATGTGACTACCACAACTGCTTACTCAAAGATTATTGTAACTTTCCTTGATTGATTGAAGGTATTTCAGTAACAATAAGTTGACAGAGAAAAGTGATGTGTATAGCTTTGGAGTGGTCTTGTTAGAGATTATATGTGGGAGAAAACCAATCGAAGATGCAGTTTGTGAAGAAGAAGTCAACCTTGTGAGATGGGTAAGATTTAATTTTAACCATCATTAGAAATTTCCATATACTTGATCGTTTTGATTTGTCGCACTTTGTATTTTAGATAAACTGACAATATTCATTTTCATGATAGGTAATGCTCCATGCAGAGGCAAACGAAGACATCCCTTCTCACTTGACCAACATCATAGATAAGAGGTTGTCTTTGGGCGAAAATGAGATGCAAAGTTTCAAATGTGTTGTTAATCTTGCATTGCAATGTGTGGATAGAGAAGGATCCAAGAGACCCACCATGAATGAGATTGTGGCAGGGATAAGAGTGGCTATGATTTATATCGAGCCTAAAGATCTAGACATAAATGCTGAAAAATCTGTGGATGCCTTGCCAACAGAGGAATATGGTTCAGCTGATTGTAGCAGCAGCCTCCGTCAAGCTGGCAGATGACATAAATATTCAGCTAAACCATTCATGAGATTGCTCAACAATTATATGGTATGTTATTGGTAAATTTAGTGACTTCAATTTCTGTTCTATTATTTGTTTATAACTTTGGCCATGCCATCCTACGACAATCCAGGTATCAATTGCCCCAATCTAACGTAGAGATGTGACCTTGGAGCGCATCCGGAAAATGTTGTTCATCTGATTGCCATCTTCAATGCAATTGTCGAAAGCTATCTATAATAGGGTTAATGTCAGTTGCCATTGAGTAGTCTATATTGTACTGGAGAGACTGAAGAAGTTCATATCAAATGAATGAAGACATTTTGATACAAATTTCATTAATGTGCTTGAAAAACAGAATTTCAGACAAAGCTGTTTAACCATTTTTTCAACGAGGAAACCTGCATAGTAGGAACAATACAGGTTGTCCATTAAGATAACGTTGGCAGTTGGTTCATAGACATCATTACCCTGGACAGAAATGCAAATTCCCATTATCAAAAGTGGGAAAAAATCCCTCTTATCACTGTAAAATCTGACTTAAAACTTTTCCCTGAATGATGGTTTATGAGAAACTTATCTCATTCAGGCTTAGCACAGTACCAATGGTCTTGGTAGCCTAATATATGATTGCGAATGATCAAGAAGTCTGTGTAGACAAACAAACTTGAATAAAGAAATCCCATTTGTTTCATTCACAGGGAACACTCCTCACATGGAAAAGATTCCTCTATTTAGAAGAAGACAGGTTGCCTTTATTGTTTGTTGTGGATGCAGCACATCTTATCTCAGAAAAAAACACGTAATAATGCAGTAATGTTTGTGGGTAAAGAGATTATACTGAGCGAACAGTAATGTATTACCAGATAATATTACAGTAATGTTACTGGTAAAACAGATAAGATTGCACGCAGTTTCATGGAAGGAGAGGAGTATGCCCAGATAATGTAGTCCGAGATTTCTTATATCATGTTTTAAATGCTCATTTGTCTACGGTGCATCTGACATTGTCTGTAAAATTACAACATCGTGAGCTGTGTATGAGTTGTACTGTGACCAATCAATCCAGCAAACTAGGGTTTCCATTAAATACCAAGATTCCAATTGCCTCATCCCTGCCATTTTTATTGTCTCTGAAACAGACAATAAATGTGTTTCATGGTTTAATTAATGTTGTGTTTACTCAAAAGTGACGAGAATAATGTAAGTATCCGTGGGCAGAGACAAAAGAAGATAAAAACAGAATAATAACCGTGTGCTGCTGCACAGAACAGAATTTTATTGGCATGCATCAAAAGATTGGCATATGCCTCTTTATACAGGACTTGGAGAAAATTAAAAATTACACAAATAGTTCAAAAGCAGATAAATCTTTTCATTCATTCAAATAAGATTTACAAATCTTATTAATTATAAGATCAAGGAACATTAATACAAGAAACTGTTTGATCACAAGATCAAGGGATCAGAGACAATAATTGCATTACAATAGCTTCATTATATAGAGGTCTTGGACAAATCAACTAATGGCTAACATATAGATGATTTCAACACATACATGCAAAAGTACAGTTAACAAACTTCATGCAAATTCTCTTTTTAAAACTCTTATTTTTAGCTCCTCAAATTACAATTCTTATGGGAATGGATGCAAAAAATTTAACTTACCAGTCTGTGTGACTGAGATGCCTTTTTGGGAGATTTCTACATCTCTGCACTCTAAATATTTATCTTCAAACAACTTGATATCTAATTGACTATGCTAATTATTAATGAAAGTTTATAGTCAATACCCATTAAGAAATTCTGACAAGAAAGTAAATGTATTTCTAATCTGTAAAACCAAATTGATGAAGTTTATTTAGATTGTAATAATCAGTGATAATAGACAAATATTTAGAAGAGTAGAGAGTTTGATTCCAACCTGTTACCCCAACGGCTGTAGGTCCATGATCAACCGCTCTTCTTAACCATAGATTTAGTAACTGTACATAGCAGACAACATTGTTTAGGTCTATGATATTTTTTTAACTGTACATAGCATTTAATAATACTCTAGTCATCAATAATGACCATTCCTATGAGAAATCATTTCTTCTAGGACCAAGTTAAAAAGAAAATGAGGAAGTAGCCGCAGTTTGCCCAAGCCTGATGATGTAAAACATTTTAGCAGAAAACAGAGAAAATGGTACCTAGGCGAAAAATAAAATAGAATGTGGGCAAAAGATAATCCCAAAAGTCATAAATTTGACAGAGGGTTTCAATGATTAGGCACGACACAAATTTTCTAGGCTCGAGCAAAAGTTTAGATAAAAAATAAATACAGGAAGCAAATACCTTGACGAATACTGCAAATTTTCCATCATTGAACTGTTGGGTTAGCAGAAATCTGTGAAAAAAAGGCCAAAAAAAGGTCAGGCATTCAACCAAAATGCTGTTCGATGCACCTTCCACACAAATTAGGGCAATCGTAGGAAAAAATATTGAAAGGGAAGTTGTAAATACTCATTACATAATCGCCCTTTCAACGCAAGGATGTGAGCCCGTCCACGAATTTTGTTCTCAAATCTCCACTTGAACGAAGAGTTGGAGGGCGTGACCAAGCCAGGAAGATTGAGGAAGATTGAGGAACTCATGCGATAAGTATGAGACGACGCCCATCATTCCCGCCAATGGAAATTTCATGCCGATGCCGCCGCGGAAGCAGAGAAGAGGGAGACGAGTGAAGAGGGTTAAAAACCCGACGGCAGAGAAGAGGCCGCAGACGATTGCATGAAGAGGGGTTCCAATGCCGCCGCGGAAGCAGAGAAAAGGGAGACGAGTGAAGAGGGAAAAAAATACGGCGGCATAAAAGAGAAACGAAGAAATGATTAACTTTATTTTATATTGTCTTAAGCTAAGACATTTAAATAACTAAAAATATAAATTAAACGTAAAATGTGTGTTTAAGACAAAAGTAAAGTTTTGTCTTTAATTAATGTCTTAAACATCCCTATCATGTAGTAGTGCGTATACATGAAAAATTAAACTGCTCTGCTTGTTAATTAACTTTTGAGCTTGCCAGAAAAACACTGAAAGCCTTACAGGTATCCATATTGTACTTTTCTCTCCATTCGTAGAAAAAAAGAAAGAAAAAGCATGGAACAAATTATATTAGAAAATCAGGCATTGAACAATATGAGCTGTGATCAAAAGATCAACTCCTTTAATTACACCATAACATTCTTATAATTCTCATTGCCTTTATAAAAAGGAAAAACACAGAACAGCAAGGTACATTATAAGTACTTTTGTAGGATGAAATTCCAATCCTGAAACAAAATATAATAATAAAAATCATGTTTACTATTTATACAAGATTTTGTATCAACATTCAAGAAAGTGATTTTTTCGAACTTGTATTAAGATTGCGATTCAACGTTTAATCTTTTAGTTCAAATCAAAACTACTTATACAAGACTTTTGCATGCATCAGAAATTCAGATCAAACCCAAAGATCTATTATTAAAAAACTAGAGACACAATTTTAAAGGAATAACTAAAGATACAACCATCCCATCTGGGTTCTTAGAAATATAAAAAATGGTGATAATAATGAACAGACCAAACAAAATATATTAAAAAACCAGGCATCGTACATTATACGTTAGATCTGGAACAAAACATATGATCAAAAGCGTGGAAGCATGAGCACTGGAGTGATACATATAATCTATATATAATAATAATAATAAAGATCCAGTCCCTTTATTATGCCATAGTTATTTTTTAGAGCAGTACTCAGGGCCCTTTCCGCAGTAGCCATACTTACTACAGCAAGGATAATCCCTTTTGGTCTGAGGATTGGTCGCGCAAACAATTTTGTAATTCCCGGGCGGACCACAGCAGGGACCTGTTTCGCAGGGTCCAGTTCCTGCTTCCACACTCGCACTCATCATCATCATCACCATCACCACCACCACCACCACCACCACCCCTCTCTTCATCTTCTCCATTCTTGGGTCTTTCTCAACTTGCTGATATTTATAGATTTGAATACCAAGCTTTTCATTCACTGAGATTTTTTAACCATTCAAACAGCTAATAAAAATCTTACACCTCATTTTTATTAGCCAACAACTGATAAGGAGTCGTGCATAGCCACACACATCCTGCTTGGTCACTTTCATTACATAGGTAAAAGAAAGTTGTGGAGACAACCTTTTGTGCACATTGAACAATGTCACTATTTAGGTAAAGGAGCTTGTGGAGACAATTTTTTTTAATACTGTTCTTGGTCATTATCTAGATAAAAAAGTTGGGGAGACCACTTTTTTGTTTCCACGTGTTCTTTGTTGCTATCTAGATAAAGGAAGTTGTGGAGACCACTTTTTGTGCACACTATCCTATGATCACTTCTTTTGGCACACTGTTCTTTGTCACTATCTAAGTAAAAAAATTGTGGAACCTTTTTTTTCACATGTTATTTGCCACTATCTGGGTAAAGAGAGTTGTACATACCACTTTTTGAGCAGAGAGCCTTTTTTCTTTTTTTTTAATATTGACAAGCTCATCATCTAGGTAAAAAAATTGTGGAACCTTTTTTTTCACATGTTCTTTGTCACTATCTAGGTAAAGAGAGTTGTACAGACCACTTTTTGTGCAGAGAGCCTTTTTTTTAATCTTAACAAGCTCATCATATGGGTTGTTCAAATCTAATGAGGTCAAAAAAAATATTCAATTTAAAAATATTTATTATAATTTTAAAGAAATTGTTTTTTTTTTTATTATTTTATTTTAATTATATTTATGTAAGATTGACCATAACTCTCATTTCAATTAAATAATATTAATAATTATAATATAATATAAAAAGAATAGTGAAAATATATATTTTTTCTTAAAAACATAATCCAAATTTAAATTAAAAAAGTATATTTAATTATAATTATAAGTTAGCATGACATGCCCTCAAGTCCCACGAGGGACCTCATCCCCATTATCAAAGCTTAGACTCAAACATCATGGATCCATAAGGACACAAGCTTGTGATCACAGTGGCCCACCACTTAACCAACACACTTGTGAGAAGAACCCATATTAATCTTAATTATTAAGTATTAGTTCAAGATAATATTATTTTAATTATATTTATGTAATATTAATTATAATTGATCTTAATAGAATAAGTAATAATTATAAAATTGTATAATATAAACATTAGAGTGAAAAAATAATATTTCTAATACTCAGTCAAAAATATTTAAATTTATGATTATAAGTTATTAAATTACTTTGTATGTATTAAAATTATTTAAAAGAAAATTATGATTTTCAAAAGTATTAAAAATAAAATAAAAATTATACAAAATTCTAATATAAAAAATACATACAATAATTGGGTTTATTTTTTTAATAGAAATATTTGTTATGAAATAGTTTAATGCTTCATTTTATTTTATTTAAATGATGTTAATCAAACCCCTATAAGATCAGATTGATTTTATTATCTATATTTTAAAAAATAATTTTTTTATTAAAATTTATGTAACTATATAGAAAAAATAATTTACTTATAATATTATAAAAAAAAACCTATTTAAAATAGACATTTCTATTTTACTATTAGAAATTAAATAGGTTCTTTGAGGTAACGACGATTGAGCTATGTGATGGTTTTTCGTTGTAATAAGGTTGTCATTTTTCCTTTGTCTATGGGTTTCTTGCATTAGTATTGCGTTATACCACAGTTACTATGGGATTTTTTAGGTATATAAATGGCCATAACTAGCTTCAAGATAGTAGTCGATGCTAGTGTTGATGCTTTGCCATATGGCATGAATGACTCCACTAAACAAGCAACCCTAGAAATTTGTTTTAAAAGTTTTTCACAACCTATACATTCTGATAATCTCCTAAATGTGGTTTTACCCACTCCAAAATTTGATTATGCATGTCAATGGTTCGAACGGTTTATGTTGGCAATTGACACTCTATTGGTTAGGTTTCATTATGTTTTCATTGATGGCAACATGATTTTGGGTTCCAGCTTCATATGATGTACCGATAAGCACTTCACAGACTCTACACCAGCACCGGCACCAACATCCGCAAGATAGAAGATTTATTTGGTCACCGGCAATGTAGGCCGACTTGGTATAGAAAAGGTCATCGGTATTGGAGGCCAACACATCTTGGATCCGACATCAGCAAATTGTTTTAATGCTTATTCATTTATATGGCCAACATGTAATATGATATTGTAAGCTGACATAAGGCATATAAATTTTTATAGGATATATAGCGGAGATTGATTAGATCATTTTGTAATATATGGATATGGTTATGGATATGGAAATGTAATATGATGCGAAATCATTTTGAGAGACTATGTATGTGAGGAATTCATTGTAAGGGTTATTCCGGTACTGAGGTTTAGGTTTTAAACCGGAACAAATAGACCTTAAACCGAAACTGTACTCTGGCATAGGAGATGCTATATTAAACAATTCATACTTCTTCGGATTGTTGCCTATATTGTCATGTAGTCAGTGAGGTTCCTATTGTGATGAGCAGTGTGCTCTAGGTTGTAAGCCTTCCTGCAAGTGCAGACCCATCATATATTGTAATATCTCTTCATATGGCCAGTGAATTGATATTGTGGGTCACAAATCCCATCGTGGTTTTTCCTCTTTGAGGTTTTCCATGTATAAATTTGTGTGTTATGTTTCTCATTTATGTGTTTGGCTTATTGGTTGCATTACTTCTTTCAATTTTGTTTATACCGGTATACCAATTGGTGTATGAATATTTTGTTAAGGCTAAAATTTACAATTTCGGTATAGCGTTGATTCAACCCCTCCTCACAGTGTTATTGGTTTCCAATAATTGGTATCAAAGCCTTGTGCCTCAAAGGAAGTTTAACTGCTTGAGGAATATCTTGAAACTGGAATCATTGAATATGGCTTTGGAGAAGCAGCTTGAGATGGCACTTGAAGATTATGATGCTAAAATATTGAAGAACTTAAAGCTACAAGATGAGTTGAATTCTGCTAAAGAATTTATTCTTGTCCTACAAGAGAGACTATCATCTGTTCAAGCTAGGAGAAAATAACTTTTGCAAAATCAGGATGATGAAGAGAAAAATACACTTAAGGAACAATGTCAAAAATTGAGTCAAGAGAAAATGGTTATGAAGAATGAAATGCAAGCTATGACTATGAGGATGTCTAAGGAGGTTGAGGACATAAAGAAAAAGGAAGAAAATCTTGTTGTATCCCTGAAGAACAAATTTGAAGAATGTGGTAGGTTGACTCATGAAAATTAGATATTGAGGACTGATTTGGTACAATCCCAGAGCAATGAGAAAGAGATTGAGAGACAAATGCCAATACTAAGAGATGATTTACCTGTTGCAAGTGAGTACAAAGAAAAAATTAAGATCAACTCAACACAACTTGATGAGTTACTGAAGAGACAGAGGCAGATTGGAGATTCCAGTGAACTTGGATTTGAGCAAGGATAGAGTTCTAGTACTGCTAATGAAGATCAAAACCATAAGGCACCAGTAAGGCAATTCAATGCTTATAAATTCAATGGTAGATGTTTTGTTTGTAATAGATTTGGTCACATGGCTAGGCAATGTAGAAACAGAGCAAATCAGAACCCTGATTCTGGTCCCGGTAAACGTTCTAAATGCAATAAAATTGGTCATAAGATAAAAGACTACAGAATGGATGTAAAATTCTATGCTTGTGGAAAATTTGGACATATGGCTAATCAGTGCAGGTCAAGCAATTTCACTAGTTTTAGCAAGGCAATTCAAAAGAACAATGTTACATGTTATGCATGCAATGAAGTTGGACATATTGATAAGTTTTGTAGAAGCAGAAATCCACCGATTGGTAATGGAGGATCAAATGATAAAGGCAAAGAGAAGGCTAATGAAATCTGGCATGATCATACTCAGAGATGGGTTAGAAAGACTGATGAGCAATCATCAAATGGGAATGTCTCGGTTACCTATCCGGCAGAAGAGGCTGCTCCTGCACCGGAAGTGAGCTCATCTAGTAACTAAGGCAGATGCCTTAGGGGTAGGCAAATTTCATGGAAGATGATGCATACGCCCTTGGAGGAGATACTGGAAGATGTTCCAGATATTGGAAATGATTATCCGACATTAATATATTCAAAGTGAGATCCAGTATCTTTCACCGGCAATCATTTATTTCAATGGAAGATTAGGGTTTTCTTGATGGATAAAAAGTCGGTTACACTTCATTATTAATCACCCAACATTCAAAGCAATTTCAGAGCGACTTGGCGCAATCAAAAGATATTCAGAGGCAATCAAATTTCTTCTTGAGCGATCACACCGACATCTGGAAGGATTTGTTGAAGGTTTTCACTGGAAGCGTTCTAAAGGTATTTTTCTTGAATAATGGATTCAGGATCATCTTCTGCTCCTATTTTTGTTGCAAATCCAAATGTAGTAGAGGTTAAGGACCGCCCCAGGCCAATTTTCAAATGGTATCCACATGTGGCTACCAAGGAAGATTCGGTTGGAGCGTTTTCTCGCGTTCCGGAGGGAGTGGTATATGTGGAAGATGTTAGGGCCTATATTCATTGTCATATAGAGGATTTCGGCACTTCGGAGATCAAAGGGATGTATATGAATGAAATCATGGGAGAATCTGGTAAGATCAAACTGTCATATCAACACATCGAAGATTTAGGGTTTACTAATATTCTAGATATTCCAAAGTTCAAGGATGAGATAGTCAGATGTGTACTGAGCAGAGTACATGGGGAATTCATATGGTTGGACAGACCCTACAAAATCACTAAGGAAGTCATTCAGGCAATTACTGGCTTGTCATCGATAGGGCCATATCCGAATAAGAAAGTATCAAATGACTTCGCAAAGAAAATCATCGGCACCACATCAAACAAGAGATCGATGAAAGTGAGCACCATCACTGAAACCAACATCAAATTTGGAAGCATGGTCATAGGCTACAAGGTAACTCAGTCTAACTGACTAAATTCAGTTTCCAGTTCATATATTTTGGCCGCATATAGGATGATGAGAGAAAATATCAAGTTAGATCTTTGTGACTAGATGTTTGAGGAGCTATTGATCAATTTAGGGAAGATTAAAAGTGAGAAGAAGGGCACCTTCCAGTATGGAAATCTGTTGGTCTGCTTAATGTTATACTTTTTGAATGATACTCTTGGTTCTGGAAGGAAGCAATGGGCTTTTGACATTCTGGTAGGAAGACAGCTAAAACAATCAATTGTTGCATTGGGAAGCCTTAGAGATGATAAGGTACGGGGTTACTTCAAAGCTTTTCAAAAATCTATGAGGTCTATAATAAGAGTACCTAAGCATATAGTAGATAAATACTCTACCGACATATGTTTCATGGTCAAGAAAGATGAGACCCTCATGGAGGCAATCAAGCCCTAGAATATTTGGATAGCTGAAATGGGCTATGAGGTGGATGCATTAATTCTTGATGCATATGCAAAAATTCTACTTGATGCAGATATAGATGAAGCAGAAAAACCTTATGGAATAGCACAGCAAAAGACTCTTGAGATTGAAATTAAGTTCAACTGAAAGAAGAGGGAAAAACAAGAAGGTAAGACAAGCAAGTTTGTACAGGAAGTTTCTAAGGACATGAAGGCACTCATTGATGTTGTCCCAGAGAAAGGGAGAAAGAGGAAGGATCTGGTAGTTCACATTGAACCTGTGACTGTAGATTTTGAGCCTGAAGATGACACACCATTAGCATTCAAAAGGGTTGTGAGGAAGAAACCGGAAGAACCTAGAGTGGAAGAAAAGAAACAACTGGTTAGGAAGGTTACTATCAATTTACTGGCATAAAAGTAGGCACCCAAGGCTACACCATCAGATGCATCTGGTACTGCCTAAAGGAGGAAGAAGAGTGATATTGATTTGGCAGTAGAGACTGGTAATGTAACAATTATTCCGCCTAAGACTTGTGCTGAAATTGTTGATGAAATTACTAAGGATGGGATGCTGAAACATGTTAAGTCTTATTATGATACATTTGAAGATGATGAACTGAGAGGTGGAGGAAGCAATTCTTCTATATTTGGATATCTATAAGAAAGCATTAACTGAAATAGAAAATCAAATACCGACAAAGCTATAGAATATGTTAGATGATAGAAGGTTATCTACAATGCAAGAAGAAAAACACATTAAGATGCAAGGAATTTTAGCTATATGTGTTGCTATAACTCCAGATGAGATGGAAAAGACAATTAAGGCTACAGATAGGAAGGTATTCAATAGCAAACATAGAATAACTAGCCTGATGTTAGGAAGGATGAAAGAGATAATAAAGGAAACACAGAAGGCTTGGATAAAAATTTTGGGAGAGCATAGAGGATTCTTCACTTCGCTGGAGACAAAGACTGATACTATAGATACATCGGTTGAAGGGAAAGGTAAAGGGATTATGGGTACTCCACCCTCAGTTTTGAAGAATATCAAGATAGTGGAAATTGAGCCACCGGTTAACACAAATGTACAGACAACTACTGAAACATCGGTTAATGCTGAGAACATTATATAGGATACTAACATTGAGGACACTTGTCCTCTGGATACTAATATACAGGTTGAGGATACCGTTCCTAGAGAAGAACTAACAGTTGCACGGACTGCACCAAGTGGCGAAGCCACCAGTGCAAGTGAGGAGGCAATAAAAGTTAAATCACCAAAGAAAACAAGGGAATCCGATAGGGAACGAATTGTTGGCACATCATTATTGACAATTGACACTTATCTAGTGGAAAAGAAAAACATCACAGAGATGAGTCCCACAAAACTAATGATGATGGTTGCTCAGAAACTGGTGAAGGAAGGAACCATAGACAAAGGGATTATAGATCAATCCATAATTGTTTTGCATAGATTGGTCTCAGAATGTAAGATTGAGAATGAAGTGAGCCCTTTCGACATGCTTAAGGTAATAACAGAGCACATCTCTAAAGAGTTTCAATCATTACAACATATCTCTAACTGACAAGTACCTGAAAAATTCACTTTGGCTAAGAGAGCCACTTTTGATCAGATCATTGAGAGAGAGAAGAAAAAGATTGAGGAGAAACTAATTTTGATAGAAAATTATTTGAAACAAGGTACTAATATATACAAGGTATGTTGTAATACAGAGATTCTTACAGCAAAAGTAGATGACAAGATAAAAGAGATACAGGACAAAATTGATAGTATTGCTAACTCTTTTGATGGACTAATTTCACTGACAACATCTATTGATGGACAAATTTTGACTTTGGAGAACCAAAATTATGCTCTTGAAAAGGAAAGAGATAAAATAATTCGGATTGCTAGAAGTATCAGAGGTTTGGTGAGTCCAAGATTGGATTCACTTGGTGTACATAAGAAGGAATGCATGGATATGCTTGGTAAGCCCACACCGACAGAAGTTAATGAGAAAGAACCACTTGCATATTTATTGAGTGGACTTGTATCTATCTCTGGCACATTCAAAACTAGCTAGGATACTTATATGGAGTTATTAGAGAAAGTTTACCTAGAAATATTGAAATTGGTCAAGCTCCAGTAAGACATTTTTGGAGGTATTCAATGTACAGTTATTATTCTTTGACATTCTTTTTACATTTTTTGGGCATTGATATCAAAGGGGAAGTAGTATAGATGTGAAAAAGAATGAAGGGTTGCATACATTAGGGGGACTTACAGATTTTTTGGAGTATTGGAGTATTTTGCATATTCAACTTAGGGGGAGCAGGGCAGAATGAAACCGGCAGTTGAAACCATGACTATTTTTCACATGAGTGTTGCCATCAATGCCAAAGGGGGAGATTGTTGGAAATTGACACTCTATTGGGTAGGTTTCATTATGTTGTCATTTATGGCAACATGATTTTGGGTTCTGACTTCATATGGTGTACCGACAGGCACTTCACAGACTCTACACCGACAGCGGCACTAGCACTAGCAGGATAAAAGATTTCTTTAGTCACTGGCAATGCAAGCCAACTTGGTATAGCAAAGGTCATCAGTATTGGAGGCCGACACATCTTGGATCCAGCATCAGCAAATTGTTTTAATGCTTATTCATTTATATGGCCAACATGTAATATGATATTGTAAGCCGACATAAGGCATATAAATTTGTATAAGGTATATAGGGGAGATTGATTAGATCATTTTGTAATATATGGATATGGTTATGGACATGGAAATTTACTATGATGTGAAATCATTCTGAGAGACTATGTATGTGAGGAACTCATTGTAAGGGTTATTCCAGTACTGAGGTTTAGGGTTTTAACCAGAACAAATAGAGCTTAAACTAGAACCGTACTCTGGCATAGGAGATGCTATATCAAGCAGTTCATACTTCTCTGGATTGTTGTCTGGATTTTTATGTAGTCAATGATGCTCCTATTGTGATGAGCAGTGTGCTCTAGGTTGTAAGTCTTCCTGCAAGTACAGGGCCATCATATATTGTAATATCTCCTCATATGACCAGTGAATTGATATTGTGGGTCACAAATCTCACTGTGGTTTTTCCTCTTTGAGGTTTTCCATGTATAAATATGTGTGATATGTTTCTCATTTATGTGTTTGGCTTATTGGTTGCATTACTTCTTTCAATTTTGTTTATATCGGTATGCCGATTGGTGTATGGATGTTTTGTTAAGGCTAAAATTTACTATTCCGATATAACATTGATTCACACCCTCCCCCCCCTCTCAGTGTTATTTGTTTCCAACAGTTTACACTGAATAATAATTTTGTTGGCAGGGTTCCAATTGAAAGCATGCTTCAAGATTAGGTTGCCAAGGCATGGGCCACTCATGGGATCCACCTTGTTGGCATCCAAAACCTTACTAAAGGCTTTTTTTTGTTTTATTTTTTCAAGGTTAACCATGTCCATCTCATCTTCCAGAATGGCCCGTGGTTTGTTAGGTCATTATTATTTGTTTTTCAACCCTACTCTCGCGTGTTTTGACTTTTGTATCTCTAGACAAGAAACTCTGAGTCCCGATTCCGGTCAAGTTCTTGGGTCAATCTAAATCTGCCTAATACCTATTTTTGTTGTCAATTTGAATATGCCTAATACTTGTTTTCATTGTGAATCTGTTGAGCATAAGATTAAATATTGTCATCTAGCTACCCTGAGAGATAAAACCCCTCCTAAGATTGTAGAGCATGTGTGCACATCCTTCTTTGAAGGCAACTAAACTAGAAGAAAAATGGGCAATGATGACGCATAAAGGCAAGGCCACCTCATCTAGAACTAAAATGGCTAAGCCTTAAGTACTTGCAATTTAAGTCTACCATCTCTGATTTCAAACCCTTGAGAAAAGGGGAAAGATATTATTGTCACCCATACTATTGAGGCTTCAATTCACCAACCTATGGTTCGAACTCCTCAGCCAGCCTTGGTTCTTTCAACTCAATCTAATTAGTTACATCATTCTCATAGACCTTCTAGGCATATAGAGGAAGGAAAGGATGTTATAGAGAAATTTAGAGGAGTGGGTTGTCTGGGTTTTAGTTAGCCTCCACCTTCTTGCATAACCAGTTCTTCTCCCCTAAGGATGATGATGGAATGCAAGAATATGTTACATGAATTTTCTCTCCTAGAATGTAAGAGGTCTCACTAACCTTGCTAGGAAGTATTTTGTGCAAGATACTTTGCAGAAATATCCTAGTATTGATGTTTTATGTCTTCAGGAAATCAAAATTGCTTCTTTCATCCTTTCAACTACTTGTTGAGTTATTTGGCTACTTGGGCTAGCTATTTCTTTCAAACAAAAGGTTGTTCATGCAGCCCAGGTTGTTACTCTTCTTGCACCATAGTGGAATACTTGTATTGTTAACCATTGGTCTTATCCTACTCACCGACTGGTGTGGATCCTTATGTCAATAAATTAATGTTTATGCTCCCAATGATTTTGTTGAAAGATCTACCCTTTGACGATGGATTGTCGATTCAATACCCTTTGATGATGGATTATCAATTCAATGCCCCCTACTACTTGGGTTTTGTGTGGGGATTTCAATATGATTGAGGTGGCTTTTCACAGGGATGACTTAGTGCCTTTTCGTTGAACAATTGGTGAATGAGAGGTGTGGTTTTATATACACAATGAATTGGTGCTTTATGATCCAATTCTTACCACTGCCATCCTCAAATTGTATGTCATACATCAAGAAATTTACAAGCAAGAAATGATACAGTCCTTAAACAACTTGATCGTGCCATGATTAAGGCTCAATCCTTCTTTCCATTTGCATCTTGTCAAGCTTTGCCCATTGTACCTCTCCCCGAGGTCACTTTATTATACCACTATCCCATTAAAAGTTTGGCATTGAATGGTGTGTGGGCTTGGCTCAAGCCTCCAAAAAGTAGTTTTTCTTGAATACCTCTTTGCTTAGTCACAAGCCCATGTTGGATCACATACAATGGGTTTGGAATATTGAATGTCATCCCACTCAACAGTATGGGTGGATTGAGTGGTAGAAACGTGCTATTCAGCACATGTTACACTGTTTTCATATCTATGGGTGACAACTTACTATTTTTTATCATCCTACAAGGCTACCACCTCGAATCTTCAACTTGCTATGGAATCTCTCTCAACCAATCCATTATTGCCAACCTTGCAAGTATGGGTGGCTCAACTATGGAAAAAAAGCAAATTGTTGATGCTTATGATGATAAAGGTCCTTATATCAAAGCCATACTTCATTGGTTAAAATTTGGTGACTGAGATTCTAAAGAAATATTTTGGGCTCTTCAAGCTCATCATCACTCTGATGGTAGGAGTGGCTCGACTTAGTGGTTCTCTTCTTCTCTTCCATACGAGGGTACTGCCTTCCAGTGGCCTATTGGTGGTGATAGTGATTGGCCTTCGACTAGCAGTGGTGGTAGGTGGCTAGATTCTTCTAAGATCTTCCCTCATTTGGATCCAGTCATTTCTCTTAAATACATCAAAGATAAAGAAGAAAGTGATACAAACGTTGATGAGGGATTGTTCTTACCTAATGTCACCCTAGACTTTGTTGATGTATGGGGTAAGTCAGATGATAGAGACCCTCCTTTCTTTCCCTCTAGAATTGCTCCAACTACATAAGTTGGTGATGGTTTTTTCATGCTCAAGCTTCAACATAATGATTGTAATTTTGTTTAGTTGTTTCCTTTCTTTTCGAGCTTTGCTCATGTGACTTTGGTTCTTCTTTCTAGGATTTGCCTATGTGACTTGGAGGGGTGACTGTGTGTCCCGCTATATTTTTTGTGTATATATATTATTTTTTAATATAATATAGATACTGGCACACGTATTCATAAAAAATCTATAATTCCTACAAATTCACTCTTATAACACCAATTTTTGTAAACCAATCATAATAGAGATGAATAATTTATACAATATATTAATGTTAAAAATATAAATTTCAACTTTATACAAATCTAGTTTATTTTAAAAACAAAAATAATAATCACTTTGCAAAACAATTGATTTATTGGGCTTCACTAAATGCAATACTATTGCCTATGACAAGTACTAATAATGACTTTTAAAAATTATATTTATATTTTAATATTGCATGTATACAGTTGATTTAATAGTAGTAATGTTGCTTATAGAGTTTAGTGTTTTAGTCTCTCCTTTTTTGAGATTATCTCTAAAGGAAAGTCTTAAAGAAATAAAAGAAAAGTGTTGCCCGACTAAATAGAACAATAGCTTAGTAAAGGCTATTTTATGCATTGACCTTCTTAATTCAACTTGTTTTTATATTAAAGAGCAACAAAATGAGGGTGTTGTCCCTATTACATCTAGAGCCAAAAGGCATCAAGAATTAATCATCAACACGTTCACAACAAAATATACAATAAATAACAAGTTAAGCAGTAGTAATAAGCCATCAACCAAAAGGAATAAACCATAATCCAACAACGTAACAATAACTAATGTAAGACATATTGTAACTAACGAGAGTGTTCAACAAGGGACCGAAGCCTCGTAAGACATAATTAACAGAAAGAATTAAACTAAGTTCAAACCCTAAGGCTCTATGCATGACCAGAATGTTTGATACCATAGCTCGCTTGTTGTTGTACATTATTTCAATCCTTTGTTAAGAACTTGAAGAGTTCCTTGTGAATGTCTTCATCCTCGACCATTTCACCCAGAATATTTTCTTGCATAAGATGTAGGGAGTTCACAAAACTATGCATCACCCAAATACTAACCTTGGAGATGCTACCCATCTTCCTTTTGAGGTCAAGAATCTAAGTCTTCAACATTCACAATTCAGTATCCATCTCCTTCAGCTCCTCATGTGCAATTTGACAATTTGAGTAGTAATCTCCCTCAGCAGTCACCTTAACATCCTCCTCTTCCATTCTATCCTCACCAATTGGGTTCACATGCTTGGCCCACATTCCATCCAAAGCATGAGTAGAGCTATCGTTAACTAATTTCTTAGGGTTAACTTCCAAGTCATCCCCACCACCTTTCACATTTTCCTCCTCAACCTTCTCATTTTTCTATCCCCGTTCTTCCTCATCCTCCTCTGAATCATAATCAACCAATTTTAGCTTTCTAGGTTTACTAGTGTTACAGGATAATGGCCTATTAGAATTTCGTCTACCCTCATTCTTACTATTACTCTCCCTCATCTTATCCTCCTCCTTTCCCGACTCTACTAGAATAGTAATCCTATTTTTATGGCCAAAATTTTTTCCTTTCTTCTTACTACTCAAAGGCTTTTGACCCCATGATGCACATAGCCCTATAATAACCATTTAGGCTGAGGGGGTTTTAGGAGAAGTATAAAATGCAACCCCACAATGATGAATACATTGTTTTTTACTAGAGCTGAGAGTGTTAATTATGGTAGCAAGAGAGGGATGTTGAAAATTGGGGTTTGCATAACCATAATGTGCCTAGGAAGACACATAGATAAATGGAAGGAATAGAGCCTATAGATAAGACCTTGGTGCGACAGCATAGGTTTTTTTCCCTAATTTTCAGTGGTGACAACAAATTCCTTAACATAATGTTCTAGGGAATGTAGCAAATAAAATGAGAAGGAAATGAGGTCATGGTTTCTAAAATGGTTTAGAAGAGACATGTGATAGAAATAATGAACTTTAGAATGACCCTCCAAAGTAAAATATTTCATAATCGTCAGGCATACCTTTTTCCACAAGTCAGGCAACTCCTCTCTGGCGTATCCACCCTATAATTTAATCAAGTTGCCTTCCCTCTAAAAAATTTGTTCAGACTCTCACTATTTTCTACATGACTAGTCCTCTTCCATTTCCTGCCTTCCATGGGAAAACCAGCAACTTTCACAATCACCTCCTCATTGATTTCAAAGGAGATTCCACCCATCGTGACTCTTATGTTATTTTAGGAGGTAGTGATTTGTATAGATAGATCCTTATCAAACCAAGTCATATGTTCTAAGTACTCATCAACCCCTCCCTCCTTGTGGACATGTCATACAGTTTCATCATCCCTAAATTCATCTTTATAATCAGGCTCATATAAAACTTGATCCCCACCAATTTTGAGAACAGTTGAAAGGATGCTTCTCTAGAAACTAGGATATTTTAATTTTTTTTTTTTGAAACCAACCTCAAGAAACTGATAGTTAATGAGAAAATAAGAAACGTGCAAACCTTCAAGATCATAATTTCATCTCCATCCTCTCTTAACCCACCACTTGTATTGATGGCACAACTCACAATGTGATGGGATGGTTGGGATAAATTTTGTGGCCTTTCTTCTTTTTAGGATTGAATAATCATTATTGTTTGGGTTTCCACACATTTCGCTAGGATGACATTGATACATCATGATAGGTCTATCCAAAATAATCACATCATACCCACAATCCACCCCTAGCCACATTAGCAAAAATAAATTGCTATTTTCATCACGACTAGTCCAAATTTATTGAAGAGTCTGCATCACTTGACTTTGAGTCCACATTATCCCAAGTTGACTCAGCCCCTCATTAAAAAAAATTCACCTCCGACATTTAAACTTGTAGCCCCATAACCACATGGCAATCAAACCACATTTTTTTTTTAATGCCAATAATTTGCTTCTAAAATTTTTTGGAAAAATTAAATCTATTTTAGTTTTCATAGATTGTAAAGTTGTATATAGGATTAGGAAATTATACTGTTTTATTAAAAATATATGTATTAGTTGTGATTTTAGTTTAAATGTTATATATTATTTATTTTAGATAATAAATGTTTATAGTGTAGAAGTTCGAAGAGACTTTATAAAGATAATGATAACATCTTTGCTAATTTGTTTGAATTTCTTCTATGAAATGTTGCAAGTGTTACATAATTATGCAACTTACTTCACTTCAAAAATATCTAAGAAAATTCAATTTAATTTAGAATTCTGTCATATTATATAACTAAATATAGGGATTGGAATTTTTTAAAATGAAAGTACTTAATTGATTTTAACTCTCAATGGATAGGCGCCCATTCTTCTTGTTGTAACTATTGAATTTTAACACAAAATTGTTTAAATTTAAAGAATATAAAAAACACACGAGGTGTCACTGGTTGGGTAATATCATATCATGTGCATTCATATTGGAGGGTTTAATATGCCAAAAATGTACAATATATTGCCTATCGGTGAAAATAGGGGGGGTTTAGTTCGGGCTATGAAAAAATGCAATATTTGGAAAAAAAAAACAGGTGGGCTTTTAATTCAGGTTGTGTATTGGGAGGGGGTGGAAAGAAAAGATTCTAGGGCAATATTTTTTGAAAATATGGGGATTATTTAGTATTCCATGAATGCACGTGATATAACCCAAGTTCACTAAGTGAAGCCCCCACGAAAAAACATAACAATGAAATATTAATAAGGATATTTTAAAAATTTGGCTAAAGTTGGATGTACATTACAGAGACGATTGAAGATCAAATTTGCGCACATGAAAATGAACTTGGACTGTATAAAATGATCTTTGAATCATAGAAATTAAACTTTGATTTAAATATAAATATGTTATTAAGTATGGATTAAAAATTGATTGTTTTGTGAAATGACTCAGGGGTACTGTCCTCATAAACTTGCCTTGGACACACAATTAAAATGCTTTGAGGTGAAAAATGATGAATAATGACTAATTAGAAGATGATTGACTTAGAACTAAGAAGCGGCTTAAATTTTTTAACAAAAGAGTCAAATACAGACTAGATAACTTCTATTTTGATAGATTCAACTTATTAATGTGCACTAATACTATGAGATTATGTATGAAGAAGGCTATAACACCTCGTTGTTCTCTATTTTTTATAAAAAGATTTTAAATCTTAATCACTATATAATATGTCATGGATTGTAATCAAGTTATTTTGCATGCCATCACTCAAATATGTCAAATTGATTTGCTCTGTTTTATAATGCCTTGTTAAACTTAAATGACTGCTTTTAAAATTCCTTACTTGAAAGAATGCTCTATTATAATATTTATTTATTGAAAGAAAATGGGAGGAAAGTTACGTAGCATACGAGTGCAATGGTTAAAGTCTTTTGTCTTTTATTTCTAGACTCCATAGTCAAAGTATTTTATGACCCATTTACATCCACAAACATTACTCTACTCAAAGGCATTGAGTCTTCTCGCACGCTAAAGGAAAGTGTGGAAAATTAGCATGCAAATTTTCTTTCAATCTATTTACTTTGTGAGTAATGACAATGAAAACTAATTAGAGTTGTGCAAATTTACGACGTACATGTCACGAAAATAATCTGCTAAGTAGGTAGGTAATGACTACAAAACTCCACACTTTTGTTTTGCGTGAAATATTTAAGCAATTTAGCACAGAAAAGATTTCTACAAAATCATTGACTACAAAATAAAGATTTCTCTATACTGTGCATACATCAAAGTGTTGTAGCAGCAAACATATATATACAAGACTGAAATTCTCTAACATCGATGTCCAAACGGCTATTATTAGCAAACTTAAAATAGCTAGCTGCTAGATCTAAACATAGAAGAACTTCATGCTTTCAAATGCATAGAAGTCATATTACAAAAAGAAATCTAAACTAAAGTGTAACATATTGCATGAACCACAGTTTACAAACCAAGAACAGTAAACTAAAAAATATAATTAGTGTCTAAGTGAACTATAGATGCAACTGCAGTATATTATTATGTATATTAAAACAAAAATAAAATAGCTAGTGTCATTAAGCCTCTCATATGGATGTGTGATGCATATCTTCAATCTCCTTCTAGATGAACAACGGGGATGAGATTCAATTAATTCCTTAACTCAACAAAACTGGTTGTAGGAAGAGCTTTGGTAAATATATCTACAACTTGCTCAAATGTAGCACAAAACTACAATTCCACTTGCCCTTCTTGAACTAAATCATGAATGAAATGGTGGCGGAGTTCAATGTGTTTGGTGTGTGCATGAAATAATGGATTCTTTATCATCAAAAAATGGTGGTTGGATATTCCTAAACCAAGTGAAGATCTTCCAAGTTCCTATGAATCCAAATGGCTTGAGAACTTGTTGCTATTTCTGAATCGGGAGATAAGGCTCACAACATACATAATATCGAGTCTATTAGTAGTGAGGTACATGAGGCTCCCAACCAAACTTCTATATTAGGTGGCATCTTAGATCTACCATGGAACTTGCATCTAAATTGGTTAATTTCTTGCCAAGGACTATAAGAGTGGCTACTAAAGTGCATGACATCATTCTAAACCTCTTCAATAAATCAGCTACATAGTTAGATTGAGAAATGGACATACCTTTAGAGTATTATTGCACCTCCACACCAAGAAAATAATGCATGAATCCCAAATCTGACATCTCAAGTTCTCACTTCATTTTATCTTGAAACTTCCCCATGAGAGGTGTGTTATTACTATATAAATAAGAACATCAACATAAAGACAAATAATGAGAATATCATTACCCAATTGTTGGATATAGAGGGTTAGCTCAGAGGGACTTTGATGGAAGCCTTTCTTCAAGAAATAATTGTCAATCCTTGCATACCATGTGCGTGGAGCTTGGTTCAACCCATAGAGTGCTTTCTTTAACTTGTAAATCAACTTTTCTTTACCTAAAATTTTATAGTCAATAGGCTGCTCCACATAGACCTTCTCATCAATATAACCATTCAGGAAGGTTGATTTGACATCCATCTGATAAAATATTAACTTGTGTTGTGTAGCAATATCCAAGATAATCTTGACTGTATAAAATCTTGCAACTGGAGTAAAGGTCTCTAAATAATCTACTCTAGGTGTTTAGGCAAATCCTTGTCCAACTAATCTCGCCTTGTGTCTTTTCACAGAACCATCAGCATGATATTTAACCTTCTAGATCCATATGACATCAATTACTTTTTTCCCTTAGGAAGTTGCCCTAACTCCCACGTGCATTATTTTTTTTCAATTGCATGCATCTTTTCATTCATAAATAACATCAATCCATACTTGTTCTTTAACTGCTTCTTCGTACATATAAAGTTCAACCTGAATTGAACTAAACAAATCAAAATTGACAATTGTTTTCATATTAGACCTCCTTTGATAAATTTCATTCAAACTTTCTACCTTTTGTAAAGAGCTTGGACTAGAAGTTGGACATGACCTATAAACTAATGTTGTTCTATCTAGAGGGTGAACTAGAGCTTGGAGTGCTCACTCTTGATCTATCACTAGAGATTGAAATTCCACTTGAGTTTGTGGGGAGAGGAGGAAAACGGTCATCTTCAATACCCATGATGAGTGGTGTGGTTTGTTGAACAACTTTCTCTCATTGCCATTGTAGACACCCAAAATTGTCCCGTCTAATTAAATAAATTTTATTTATTTAATTATTTTATTTTAAGTCTTCTATTAATTAAATAAATCTTTATTTATTTAATTAATTCATTAATCCTCTTCTAAGTTTTTCCTCATTTAAATAAATACTTTTATTTATTTAAATTGTCCTTTTCCTTTTCTACCCATGACACATGTCATTCATCTTTTAATTCTTCACTTGCCTATCCCTTTTATCATTTAATTATTTCCTTTACCTACCATTTATCCTCTTCGCCTTTTAATCTTATCCCTCCATTTCCTAAAGTGTCTTCTATATAAGAGGATACTCTCCTTCATTATCAACCCTAATGACAAAATCAAGCCTTCTTGCAATCAAGCTATCAACCACATTTTCATTCTTTGTTGAGCTCTTGTGCACACATAAAAATCTAAGAGCAACTATATCAAACAAGATCAATGGAGATAGGAAGAAATGGAGATTGAAACCCTACTTGACATGTGAATGGTATATCTTGGTTTATTTTGTTTGTTTGCATGGTCTTAGGTATCTTCATTTGTGTATGGTGAATCATTTCCATTATTAGGCTAGGGTTTTGTGGTTGGATCTTTGTTAGTCTTTCAATATTGTTGTTTTCACTATCCATTTTTATCGTATACATTTTGGCACGCTCGACGGGATTCTTGTCTCTTTTTATTTTGACAGCTTGTTTGCAGATTTTGTGATTTTAAAAATTGCAAGTTCAACATTGCAACGATCCTCCATTTTTCTGCATTTGTGAAGGTTCTAACCGTGTCTAAGCTTTCTTTCCGCATCTGCGACTACCTTTTTTTTGCATTTTTTATTTCTTGTTATTTTTGCAGATCCATTATCTCAAAGTTGCATCTGCGATACTTCTAATCGCGTCTTTGATTTCTTTCTACGCCTATGTTGCCTTTTGTCGCATTTTTGTTTTGCAATTTTTTCAGTCAGCTTTCCAGGTTGCAAGTTTCTGGAATTGCATCTGTGAGTTCTTTTTTCATGTCTGTGTCCAGATCTTGTGTTTGTGCAAGTTTCTGTTGCATCTGTGTTTTGCTATCTATTTTTTAAATCTCAGATCTAAAAATTGCATCTCTGATCTATCATTTTGTGTCTGTGATCTGTTTCCATGTCTACGTCCGGTATAGCCGTGTCTGTGTTTTTCAATTTTGTATTTTTCGCTTTCATTTAGGGTTTTTCAGATTTGATTTTTGGATCTAACCTCTTTTGATCCAACTAACGAAGTGGTGTAGTTGTTTAAAAACGAGAAAACATCTTGTCAAAGGCCCCAATTTCACAAATCTTTTGGGTTTTTTAAAATTTACCTAACTTGTGTGCTTGCAGGAGGGGTATTACTTCAAAACTACTAACAAGTTTGGTGCAGGACCTTTGGCAAAGATTTGATTTTGAAATTGCTTGCTTTGTTTTCTTTAGTCTAGCAAAACACTTCAATTGGTGCTCTAAAATTAACAAGTGTCTTTTGTGTCTTGAGAAATAGACTCTTTTTATTTTAGATTTTAGAGGGTCTGCCTCCTGAGTAGCCCATAAGGCCAAGTGAGAGGGAACGACCCAAGTGGTAATGGGATAAAGCCAAGCTCTTCCAAGCCACTATAAATAAAAGTGTTTGTGACGAAAGTTGCAAGCAATGAGTGTTACATGTTGCTATAACGGTGTTATGACTCCCTATAAACCCTATAGAGTGTAACCTCTATAGGCTGGGAGGCCTTCCATTTAATGGAGTGTAAGATGCTGCTGATTATAGCCACCTGAACGGATGCCCTTACTAGACACTTTTTGTGTTAGAAGCCAAAAACCTTCTAGTTGTTGGCACGGGAGGTTGGACTTGTGAAATGACTCACATTTTTACGGTTCTTAATAGAGATACAAAGTTTTCCACATGAAGTTTTCATGGGGACAGGTGCTTGGCTACCCCAGAGAAGTGAGTGACGAGGGTGGAGCTAGTGGGGTCAAGAATCTAAGTATCCACTCCGAATTGCTTAGCTCGGGCTAAACCCCCAAGTGAGATTCAACAGCTATTTGTCTCAGCGAGCCCTAGGATTTGTATTTGCATGATAAAAAACACTCAAACATTTTCAAACAAAACAAAGAAACATTGTATCTACCGTGCTTTCAAGTGTATGCAAAACATTTCACATTTGGAACATTTTTTATCCCTTGGACAAAACACTTTCAAACATTGAGTCTTCACTGTTATTGTATCCTCTTGCCACAAAAAGAGTCAAAAAAATTGAGATTTGGTCATATTGAACAACTTCACAATCAGATAGAATTGCACAAAGTATCAGAAAACGCGTATGTGACTTTTGAAACCATGCTTGTGTTTACAAATCACATATGTGCAGTACATAATTGCATATGTGTCCTACAACAGAATATCAACAAGAAATTGTCATATTTTTAGAAACAACACCTGTATCAGATCTAATCATATTTTTGGTTGGAAACCATGTTTGTGCAGTACAACATTGTGTATGTGTTTTACAAAACTTGTCACTATCATAATTTCCAGAAAACATGTTTATGTCTACTATAACATAGTTCTTGCTGAAAAATCATGTATGGGTTTACTTAAACTGCGCCTATGTTCATAACTAATAAATTCCAAAATATTTGTCAAGAGAAAAAGAACTTAAGTTTTCAGATTCAAAGAGCTTCTAAGGTTGTTTCCTATAGGGCTTCATTATTCAGTCAACCTATCTTGGTCATACAAAGTCAATCATTTTTCTTGACTTGCATTGCCCTCATACATATTTTCTAAATTTGAGTCAAAAGGTTATTTTGTTTGTCCTCATCAAACTTTTCAAACATACTACAACACAACACTAGGCGATTCTTGTATCAAGATCTATCATCTTAGGGTCTCATTTAGTCTTCTTGAGTCAAGGTCCACTTACCTCATCAAGAGATCCATCATCTCTTTGGAAGCCACACCTCACTCTAAAAATATACTTACTTTGGTATTACACTCTTGGACATTTCAAGCTTACCCTAGATTCATCTACATCTCATACACCTCTTGGTTTTCCATAGTCTTTGCATTTTCATCTTACCTTTCATTTTGGTCAAGACTTTAGTCCATGGTTAAAACCCATTCACAAAGGTCTAGAAGGGAAGTCGAAGAAGCTTTAAGGTCTTTAAACTTGAGTACCTATGAATTCGAGGGAGATGAATTTTACAATCCATTTGACAATCGCAGTAATATACAAGACCATGACAATGACAACAATGAGAACAACAATGGAAATGATAATGACAATGACAATGCATCTGTGGATTCTACAGAAGTTGAGGAAACTATCATGGATCCCCATTTTAATAAATTGGTTCAAGACTACCCCATGATTTTGATATGTCACAAATTTTGGAGGATGATCCAAATCAATCAAATCTAGCTAATACAAGGCTTACGAGGCCTAATAATGGTGGTAATAAGAAAGAGCATCTCATGCTTGAGTCACCTTCCTTCCTATTTTAAAAACCTGAAATTCCAAACACATACACTCGTTCTCATGCCAGTTATGATAGAACCTCTCATGAACAACCCCACAATCATTCTTTCCTATGGAGAAGAACTACCACCATACATGCTCATGATGATACTCAAGATCATACCAATGCATACAATTACACTCAAGTGGACATTAAAATTCATGACACGAGGAGACCCCGTGTCAGATTTGGGAGCAATACACTCAAGATCACTCTTATGTTACCTCACATCTTCATGGTCATGACATGTATTGACCTAGACCTAGTGCTCCTCATTATAACACCATACCAAGTGGTCCATATCCAAGATATAACTATGTTCCTCCTCCATATGAACACATATATGATCAATACCATCCATATATGCATTATATCCCTCCTCCTCCGCTCGGTGGCTTAGGCATGGGACTAGCTCAAAGAGAAAAGACACCACCCAAGAATGACTTGCAACGACAAATCAAGGATTTGCAAAGGAAAATGGTAGACATGAATACACCAAAGAAACAATGCATAGTGAAGGATATATGTCCTTACCCATTTGATAGAATCATTCCAATGGCTCCATTACCTCCACATTTTGTGATACCAAAATTTGATAACTACAAAGACGAAGGGGATCCTAAGGCACACATAAGACAATTTTTCACAGCTTGCATTGAGGTAGTAAGAGAAGAAACATATTTTATGAGATTATTTGTACAAAGCTTAGGTGAACAAGAAATGGAATGGTTATCCCAACTTCCACCTAGAATTAAGTCATGGAGTGATCTAGCTGAGGCTTTCATACAACACTTCTCATATAACATTGAAATGGATGTGTCAGCAACTACCTTGTGCAATACTAAGCAGAAAAATGGGGAATCTTTCTCTTCATTTTTACAGCGATGGAGAGGTCTTTCTAGTTGATGCTCTCTCTTGTGATATCCCACAAAAAAAATGGTATAAATGTTCACTCAAAACATCAACAAGGATATTGGATATGAGCTAAGAAAATGTTGTTTTGTCTACCTTCAAAGAGGTCATTGAGAAAGGAATGGCAATAGAGAAAGTCCTTATTGAACAAGGTGTCATTAAGATATTCAAAGATAACAAAGAGGAAACAAATGGGAAAGACAAACCCCGCTTTTGGAACAAGAATAAGAACACAATCAATGATGGGTAGTATATGCAAATGTTGTCAAACCTAAGATAACTTTCCCTGCTGCAAGTTCTTCTAATACGAATGATCAAGTGAACAATCAAAGGCAATCAAAACCCTGAAGAAAGTACACTTTGTTGGGAGAAATGATTGAAACAACATTCAAGAAGTTAGTGGCAAACAAGATCATAACACTACCAGATAATCCACCATATGAGACAAAAGTAAAACCAAATTGGTGGAATTATGATGAATATTACAAATATCACAAGAGAAGAGGGCATCTAACTAGCAATTGTCACAAGATTGAAGAATATCATACAAGATCTCATTGACAGAGGTAAAATAGAATTTGATGGTCACACCTGCAATGAAGAGCATGCGATGTTCAAAGAACCATTTCCTAAGAATGACAAAGGAAAAGCCAAAACTACAAATAATCAAGATAATTATACCAAGATGCCCTATGATTATGACTCTACTATTAATCACATTTCAATGGATAATCATGTTTCTACCATCATCATAAAGGGAAAAAATCCCAAAGGTTCCACCCAAAGGAGTAAAGTTGTTTTGAAAGACAGTGGACCATCTTCCTCATCCTCCAAAAATGAAACATCTGAATGTAATGTCACAACTCGTCACAATAAAGTCACCTTGCAAGGTATTCCATCTAAGCCCACAACCTCATCATCCACAAAGAATGAATATGATACTATAGATCAACTAGGGAAAACACCTGCCCCCATTTCCATCCTTGATATTTTACGCATATCTCCTGCACACAAGGCCATCCTTGATAAAACTTTGAGAGAGACCTCCATACCCATTGATCTGAATGTGGACCAATTTCAAGCCATGGTGAGATACCTTTCTATTCTGCATAGCCTTATATTCATGGAATCCAATGATGCATATGTAACCCAACCTCATAATGCACCTCTACATATTGAAGCCTTTATCTATAAAAACCGAATAAACCAAGTCCTGATAGATGGAGGAGTAGGTTTGAATATTTGTACATTGAATACTATTAAACAAATGGGATATTTTGAAAAGGATGTGAATTATACACATGCAATCACCATTAAGACATATAATGATGAAGAGCGCTCATCCAAGGGCACAATCACCTTACCTCTCACAATTGGGTTAGTAACAAAGGATGTGGTATGTCAAGTCCTTGATTTAGAGCTCACATACAATATACTCTTGTGATGCCCATGGATTCATGAAATAAGAGTTGTTCCTTCTACATATCACCAATGAATCAAGTTCCCACACAATGGAGTTTAAGTGACCATTAATGGTGACTCGAATCCATTCATATATTGCAATAGTCTACAGTCAAAACTAGAAACAATAATACCAATCAATAGAGAAGCAACTCCATCATCTGCATATATTGATCCTGAATCATTAAAACCTTCAACATCAAAACAAGGTGAGCTTAAAGGGAAATACTAGGATAAAGGCATGGATGAGTACACTCTAAATCAAACTATGTATCTAAGACAAGTAACGGATTCTCCAAAAGAGTATGGATGACCACATCTTTCTAAAAGAGTATCTATCATTCACTAAAATGGGATCTGACTATATTCCAAAAGTGGGGTGAGATGGAAGAAGAGGAATTATAAAAAATTCTTTATAAAGAACCTAAAGAGGATACACAACATCATTGTTGGCATTTTCATATTGTTGGCATTTTGCATATAGATTGCATTAATAATATGTTGTCATTGATGTCAATTGAACCGGTATAATGATATTCATGATATTGTTGATGTTATCGTTATTATTGTTTTTTTCTTGTAAACATGTATGAATAGAGTAAGAAGAGATTTGTAAGATGTTGTAACCGGTATGTAGAGTTTGTGAGTAAAACCAGTGAACCGGTATGAAGAGTTAAACATGTCTATGTAATGTAACCGGTAAACCCTAACCTGTTGATAAACCCTAACCGATCAAGTTTCTTGGTTTACTACCTATTGAGAAAAAATAATGGAGACACGTGTGATCATTGTATAAGGATACGTTCAAATTAATTTAGCGTGTTTGTTTGGTTTCTTGGAAAGGAGCAAAGTGGATTGCATCTAATGCACAATACGTGATGAGTTACAGAGTCCAATGGAGCGGTGATCATGGAGCGGTTGAAATTGTCTTGAAGAATGTGAAGAGATTGTTATGATTTCTAATGGTCAAGATTGTACCGACTTGTTTGTAATCTTGATTATGAGAATTAGGTTTTTTCTTGTGTTACCGACCTAATTGTTTGTGTATTTAAGGTCGATGAAGTTGTTATTAAAAGTGTTGGCAAAGTTGACAAGATTGGTAGAAACTTGTGAGTGTGCAATTGCCTAACTGATGGATGGATTTGTACTTTGAGTAAAGACAGATTGAAGCTTAAGAAGGATAAAATCGAGTGAGTATAGTGTTATTCAAATAGATCAACAAAAACTGTTGTTTTCTAACAATTACGACATAAGTGAAATCCCCTAACCGGGTAAGCTCTAACAAGATTGGTTACTCATTAAATCCTTTAACAAGGTGGTCCATTAGCTTGGATTCTTAAATCCTTCAGCGAGGTTAATCCTAACAGGGTATTGTGCTTTTCATCAAGGCATACTTGTAAATCCCTTAATTGGGTGATTCCTAAACAAGAATTAGTTCTTAGCATGACTTATTGTAAAGCTCTAACGAGCTTTGGCTCCTAACAGGGCAAACTTCGAAAGAGTTCAAATAGCTAGCTTTGTGAGTCCCATCTCACCATGGTTTTTACCTATTTGGGTTTTCCACATATAAATATTTGTGTCAAGTGGTGAATGCTTTTGTGGATGTGATGTCACATGATTAGATTAATTTTTGATGAAGTATTGAAGGTTATGTTTAAGCATTGATGATTTACATAAAGGTTGAAGTTATTTTACTGTTAAGGTGATATAACAGTCAAACTGATGAATGTCAAGTATTCTTATGATTATTGTTTTTGATTAAGAAAACTTTACTTTGTGAGATTGAATTTGAGTTTGGGAACTCTGTATCTGTTTTTCAATATACCGATTCACCCCCCTCTCTCAGTATTCTACTGGATACTTATTCTTTCATCATACCATCACATCAAAACATCATCACATCAAGATAATATGTGAAAAGTATGGTAAAGGATTCAAGATCTTGTAAAATTTTGGATATGATGGTAAGAGCCCTCTTGCCTTAAGAAAATAAGGAATTACTCAACCTTTGCAACCATAATTGACATTAAAAAATCAACACTTTAAAGGACTTGGTTTCATACCTTTCAGATTAGGTACTCACAAATCTAAAGAAGCATTGCAAATCATGGACTTTAATGGTCAACAAGAAAAATGCTACTCCACAATTCCAATGAATGGGAATGGGGTTCAGACAAATCATCTAGTGACTATGAGCTCACTGAAACATTCAAAGAACTAGGTGAACCCATAGAGGAAGAAGAGTTTAATAGAAAATTTAGGGTTGGTCAAAATACTTCAGAGTCTACACCACAAAAAGAGGATGATAAAGAAAAAAAATTTGAGGATCCCAAACAATCCCCGTTTCTAGGTTCTAGGTCAAAATCACGCAAAGTGAGGACTCCCGTTGTTGAATGCACTTCTAGTGATTTCAATTTGGATTCATTTACGATTGAGATAAATGAGGAGAGTGTTAGCATAAGAGATTACTGAGAGGGGGGGGGTGAATCAGTGATCTACCAGAAGTTAAATCTTCAAACTTATTCTTTATCCACCAGTTAACAATGCATAACAAAAAGGAACATAAACATGCAACAAAGAGTACACAAATCCACAACACCGAAATTTTTATGTGAAAACTCAGAAAGGGAAAAACCATGGTAGGGTTGGAAACCACAATATTCATATACTATGGCCAGGAGTACATAAAAATTACATAGATGGGGAATGCACTTGCATGCAGACTCATTGCCTAGAGCTCACTGCTCAAATAAAGTTGTCTAGAAGGCTACAACCTTCAAGGAAGTCTCACTGACTTAAAATATAATTAAAATAGGAAAGTACAATTAAATGAACACTTAATTAGCATCTGACTATGCAAAAATGAGTTGTAGTTAAGCTCTGAATCACTGACTATCTCTGCTCTGTTGAATACTCTGTTTCTATCTTAGTCAGCTACCAGTTGGTCTAAAAGAAAAATGTGCACATGAAACTACGCTCAATCACACCAAAAATCAATCACCAAATGGTTCTTATATATTTGTTCATAACACAAAAGAAATCTCCTTCATTTCGGCTTCAAGAGATGTACCGTGTAGCTCAAAGTCAGCTTCAATCTCAAACAAAACATAGCACTGGAATAAAAGATTATAATCACACGCTTCCCAAAGGTCTTCCCGGTCATTGAGATCACAAAAACAACCACCAAAAACAACACAATCATCGAAAATCACTCTAAACCAACACGTTACCAAAATACCCTATTTTACCAATTAACTAGCTACCAGTTAACACCAACTTCTAGATAAGATGAATTAGAACTGCCAAATAGAATTATCAAGAAGAGTTTCCAAGAGTTGCCAAGAATTGCCATGAATGACAACCCTAAACAAATATACAACTATCGAAAGCCACCTGAAACCATCGGATGAGTGTCAATTGCCAACAATCTCCACCTTAGGCATTGATGGCAAAACCTATGAAAAATGGCTAAGCGTTGAAACTTGTGAAAGAAACTTGTACATCGGAGGAAAGAATAAAGGAATTATAAGGCTCCCCCTTATATCATTAATCCAAAAATCTACATCATCGAACTGACTATACATTTTTCACCTCATCTCACCCCCTTTGACAACAATGCCAAACTGCCCAAAACTAATATACAAATGAGAACTTTACAAATATTTGAATATGCCAACATAAATGGTTTTCAAAAATCCTAGGTGAGTTTCCCACCCATTCTTCAGGTTATCTAAAATTGTAATAAATGTATTGAATACAGTGGCTTGAATTTCTAAATCTCTCAGATCTGATGGTACAGGTTGAGCCATCTCCTTCATACAATCTGCCTTATTGCTCAACATAGTATCTATATGGATGGCAATCAGGTTCCAGAGTTTACCCACTTTTCTCAAAACTTTCTCCTTATCTGCTTGCAAGTCGGAGATATGATCATGTAAGCCTATAATTTGTCCCCCAATTCTTTTGGTTAATGTTACATTAGGTTCAAAAGATTGTGAGATACTTGTGAGCTCGCCCTGGCAATCATTTAATTGTTTATCAATATCAATAGTGAATTTAGACAAAATGAGACAAGATTTATCAAGTTTACCGGCTTCTGACAATGTGTCCAAAATGGTCTACAGTCTCTTATTCAATGTCACCCTGTCATCTTCAATCATTTTCAAGAATGTTTTCTTTCTGACTTCCTTAAATCTATCCAAAACTTTTCGAGTTGTCGTCTTTTCTAAAGATTCAAAATTATTATTTACATTGTTAATCAATTGTAATAGTTTACCAGAGGGGCTATTATTTGAATCTAGCTATACATTGGTAGCCACCTTCTGCAAAACATCAATGGACATCAAAATTAACTTTTTTATCTTCAATCTCTGATTTCACCAGGTCTTCGTTGGCTTGAGCTTGGACTGCAGCATCAAGCATAAGCTTCTCTGCAAGAGATATCATGCCAAGATCAATTGACCCATCAAGATTTATTTGAGGTGGGATCCCTGTTATCGGAGGAGTGGAAATTGTTAGATCAGCTATGCCCTTACCTTTGTCCACCTTTGTTGTCTCAACTTCTTCAAACTTAGCAACCTTCTTCTCACCCTTGTCCCTAATACCAATCTATTGAATTTCAGGGGTTGTAGTGCTATCAGTCTTCAAAGGATTTCCACCAGTCTCAACATCAATAGTGGTGTTACCTTGGTCTTCTGGTCGATGAGTTCAACCTTTTGACTTCTGGAATCACCTTGCTTGTCTTCTGGTCGAGATGATTTAAAGGTATCATTGTATAGAGGGTCATTCTAAATGATCTTATTCCATATTTCCTCTATCTCTTTTCTGACCTCCTCTATATTACCAATCATCAATCTTTTTATTTTTTTCTTACTTCCGAATTCCTTTTTATTAGCTTGTTCGTTTATTCTATTAACTTCATCATGAGTAATGTATGCACATCTATTTACAAGTTCTCTCTCCTTCATCTCTCTATCCATTTTATTTGCATTCATCCTTCTAGCATCTATTATATTGTACAATTCCTTTGGAATGGACTTCTCTAATTCAATTAATGTCTTACTAAAATTATGCAAGTATAATACTATCGCTTCCTCTACTTTTCTTTGATCGCCATCATCAAAATTGTCAAAATTTGCTTGAAGATTCTTTAAATTACCATCCATTAATATCTCATCTATCAATTGATCTATTGATAGTGGAGGAATTATTATATACTTACCTTGAATATTTCCAAATTCAAGGTCCTTTTCCAATTGACTTCTGACGTATCCGCTTCTTTGGGGTCTTCCGGAGGGAGCAGGATCTGACTTAGTCTTTTTGTTGGGTTGTGCTCCACTAGATTGAGGCTTTCTCACCTGTTTGATGTTGGCAAATACACACTCCAATGAGAAATTGTAGGTGATTGAAGGTATTTTCATTGATGGCAACCTTGCAATCATATGATACCAGCAGGCACCGACACCGACAGACTCTACATCGGCACACAGAACACCGGCACCGAAAAGGAAGAATACCGGCACCCTGGCTAACAACAATTTTGTATTAATGTATTTTGTGATTAATTGTAAAATCTTTTGTAAGCCAACATGGCAGATTGTAATATGACTCATATATATGTATGAGATAATTGTAGATAATTTTGTAGAAGGGATAGGTAGCGAATAATGGAAAGATAATAGCAGACCTAATATGTAAATTATTGGTTAAGGGTTTATGTATGTAGAAGAGCTTAAACCGGTACTAAATCTGGCATAGCATATGCTAATTGAAGCAGTACAAGACATTGGATTTGCTTAATCCAATTTTGTAAGTCAGTGTGACTTCTTTTGTAATTGAGCAGTGAGCTCTAGGCAGTTGGCCTTCCTGCATGTGCAGGCCCCTATTGTAAAAGTAATATTCTCTTATTGGCTAGTAAGTGAATATTGTGGGTCACAAATCCCACCGAGGTTTTTCCCACACTGGGTTTCCTCGTTAAAATACTATGTTATGGTGTGCTTCTCATGTTGTTGTTATTGTTCTTATTTACTACATTATTTTTGGTTTACCGGTACACTTTTTTAATATACTTTTCATGTTTTAAGTCAAGTAATTTCATATACCGATTAGATACTAATTCACCCCCCCCTCTCAGTATCTTTGGGAATCCTAACAATTGGTATCAGAGCCTGGTCCTCTAATTTCAAAAGCCTAACAGCTTGAGGAAGATCTTGTCACTGGTAGAGATGGAAAACTTTAGAAAGCAATTGGAAACAACTCTTTCAGACTATGATGCAGAAAAGGTGAAGAATATCAAACTTGAAGATGATCTGAAGGCTGCTCAGGATATTATTCAAGCACTTCAAGAAAATTTTACTATTGCAAGGAACAAGAGAATAGAACTTTGTGAAAAGATGTAGAATGAGAATGATGAAAAGGAAACTCTTAATGATCTGGTAAACAAGCTAAGACAAGAAAGCAGTACAACAAAGAATGAGATACAGGATATGACTATGAGATTTTGTAAAGAAATTGAAGATAGAAAGAAAAATGAAGATGACTTGACTAGAAGACTGAATGATGCTGCTAATGAAAATCTCAGACTTAATCATGAGAATGATATGCTAAAGACAGATCTAATTCACTTAGAGCATGATAAAACTAAACTCATGAGACAAAAGGACTTCTTGGAAAATGAATTGGCTACTACAAATCAACACAAGGGGAAATTCAATAAAAGTTTGGAGGAACTTGATTACATGCTGAAGAATCAGAAACCTAATGGTGATACAAATGGCCTTGGATTTGAAATTGGTGAAAGCTCCGGTACTACAAACAATCATGATCATAGCAAACCGGTAAGGCAACCCACTGCTTACAAATTTAATGGCAAATTCTTTAACTATAACAAGTATGGTCATCGAGCAAATCAATGTAGATCTAGAAATTATTAAAACACTAATAGACCCACCGGTCAATGTTCTAAATGCAACAAAGTTGGTCATAATTCAAAAAATTGCAGAATGAATGTAAGATGTTATGTTTGTGGAAGATTTGGACACTTATCTAATCAATGCAAAACACATACCGGCATAGGATATGGGAAAGATATTCAGAAGAACAATTTGACTTGTTATGCCTGTAACAAGATTGGACATATTGCTAAATTTTGTAGAAGTAAGGCATCACTGGCAAATAACAAAGGTCCTAGTTTGAAAGGTAAAGAAAATTTTGAAGAGGTAAAGCAAGAATTCTCAAAACAATGGATCAGAAAGTCATATCAGAATGTTGATAGGAATACTCCTCCACTGGCAGAACAGAGTAACACTCCACCGGCAGGAGACTCTTCATCTAACTGAAGGAAAATATTTTGGGGGTTTATCAACAAAATGAAAAACATGCTATTATTCCCTCGGTTGATGGTGAGAAGTTGAAATTACTTCTATACCAATAGATGAGATAATTTGTGACTTAACCGGCAAGCATTAAATGTGGTAGTTGGAGAAAATAACATTATAAAGCAAGTGTTTTGGCTCCTTTTTCATTCACCGAGCATTCAAATCTTCGAGAGCGCAAAAATTCTCGAGCGAAGGCATTCTAAGCGAAGAAGTGAAGCAATCCATCAAAACATTCCTCCTTAAGGTAGATTGAGGTATTTATAGCTATGGCATCTTCATCCACTCCTGAATTTATTGCAAACACTATTGTTATTGAGGTTGTTAAGTGCCCTAGACCCATATTCCAACTAGTTCCCGAAATTGCAAAGAAAGATGACAACATAGGTGCATTTTCTCAAATTCCTAAGGGAGTAGTATATGTTGAAGACCCTAGGATGTATATAAATTGTCATATTGAGGAATTAGGTGATAATGAGATTAAGAATATGTATAGCACTATGATTTGTGATGAGTCTTGAAATGTCAAGCCTGAACGTAAGATAGTGGAAACCCTAGGTTTTACTGAAATCCTTAGTGTCTCGGATTTTCCCAAGGATATTATAAGGATTGTGTTAAGAAGAGTTCATGGTGAATTTTTCTGGTTGGATTCAATTCATAAAATCACAAAAGAAGCTATAAAATCTGTAACAGGGCTACCTTCCACCGGTAACAGGCCTGACAAAACAAAGAAGGTCTCACCCAAGTGATCAGAAAATAGATTTTTGCATTCATCCTTAATTACATTATCTGTCACTACAATGTTCCTCTTTCCATCATCACAGATAATGGGGAGTCCTTTCAAGAATCAGGATGTTCGTGAACTTTGTGATTACTTTCATATTAACCACTGGTTCTCTACTCCATACAATACCAAAGGTAATGATCAAGCTGAGGCATTTAACAAGACCATTCTTAGAATCCTCAAAAAGACAGTCAATGACGTTGGCCGAAATTGGCACATCCAACTCAACCCCACACTTTGGGATTATCATACAAGTGTTCGTACACCTGATGGAGCTATCCCTTATTCACTTTTCTATGGTGTCGAATCTATCTTTCCTATGGAGGTCGAGTTACCATCCTTAAGAATCTCTTTTGATGATATAATCAATGATGAAGACTACAGAGTCTCCTGCTTACATGAACTAGAATTATTGGATGAGTGAAAACAAACTACTTTTAATCATCTTAAGGCTTATCAATAGAGAATAATTTGCAGCTACAATCATAAGGTAAAGCCTTGCACATTTGAGGCGGGTGACTTAGTATTGAGAGAGAATCCCAAAAATCAGAAGGATCGAGAAAAGAAAGGAAAATTTGAGCCCAATTGGCTTGGTCCTTACGTCATCACAACAATTTATGGATTAGGTACATCTAAGCTTTCAACACCAAATTCAAAACCTTTGGAGGATTCTATCAACAACATGCACCTTCATAGGTTTTACACATAGCTTTTCAGAGTATACTAATTCAAAATTGCATAAAAAAAAAAAAAAAAAAAAATCAAAAATACAAAAAAAACAAAAAAAAATAGAAAAATCGTTACTTGGTGAAAACCTAGCAAATATGCGCCTTGTGACACAAAAAATTAGAAAAATTGAAAAAATTAAAGAGAAATAAATCCTTCTAATGGTGAAAACCACTTTGGTGGCACCTTGGGCAAGTACCATGGTGAAAACCAGGTTGTTGGGGCAATGTGTAGAGACATTGATCCTCTCTCCTTCAGAATTCAGTCTCATCCTTTCACCTTGCACACAATCACAGCCTATCCATCCATAATAAATTTACCCATTCCCATCATGGCTTGTTATTGATCTACCTAATATTGGTTAACCATTCATAATAAACCTTCATTTTCCCCTTTTCCTTCCATAATAAATCAGGTCTAATCTATAAATGGGGCAAAATCCTAAATCCATTGATGCAAGTGGTACCCTGAGCATCACATGTTTTGAGGAGCATCATCTCCTCATTCCTCATTATTTTCGTGCATAATTCGCAATAAAAAGTCACTTGTATCACCAATCCACAATAAATTTTTGATCTTATTCGCAATAAAGTATTAGTTTCATGGATTCAATCAGTTTCAAATGAGACACAAGCAATAGTGGGCTTTCAACAAATCAAATCTTTCAACAAACTTTTGCAACAACATGGTTTTCAGCATGATCTATCCTTTATTAGGATGACAACATTATGACCAAATCAAACATGTTAACCTATGTGGCAAGAAACACAAATAACTTGAAGATTTCATTGTGTGTTGGTATCATGTCTTGGTTTTCTTTTGATTTCATCTTTTTGGTGACATGTCTTTTAGCTTTTCCAAGATGTCTCTGACTAGAGATTTCATCTCCAAGATGTCTTTGACTAGAAAGGCGAGGATGGGATATGTTTCACCTACTATTTATTTGTTGTCTGCGGATTGTCTCTTAGTAATACTATGACTTGTCCAAGGATATGAGGACACCGTGAGTCTAGTGTGAACTGGGGCATTCCTTGTTTGCAACTGTCTGATCTCCATGCAAATGGGTACAATGGCTTTCTAGGTCGAACTTAAACCTCGATTGTCATAACCTATTTTTCATAATAAAGCTCAATGATGATAAAGTAGAAGAAGCTATTTCACTTCCATACCTTCTGTTGGAATCCAAGAACATTGAGAGGGGGGTGAATCAGTGTTATACCAGTAATTTTAGTTTTGAACTTATTACTTATTAACGGGTTAACAGTAAATAAAATTAAAGTGCATACACCAAATAACACATGGAAAGGAAACACCATACCACCAATATTTATACGTGGAAAACCCTACAAAGGGGAAGACCATAGTGGGGCTGATACCCACAATCTATATAGTTGATCAAGATAGAAAAATATTATATAAAGGGGATTGCACATGCAATCAGGCCAACCGCTTAGAGCTTACTGCTCAAACACAAAATAGGAAGTCTCATTGACTTAGAAAGTATTAAAAAGTAATTACAAACTGAAATGAACTTATGAAATGCATCTGACCATGTTGGATAAGTTCTGGATCAAGCTTTGATAACCAAATATGTATACTAGTTGTCTGATGCTCTGTTCTACTACCGGTTATGTTGTGCACGTGAAATTGCATGCAGATGCTTCTAATCATTGACCAAAATGTATACCGATACTCACTGAAACATTGGCACCCAAAAATTCGCATTCCATCACATATCTGATCTATCGCTGAAATGATCTTCTTAAATATCCTTCCAACTTTACCATGTTTACTTCAATGAGAAATATAAACATGTCAGTTGCTAGTACATAATGAGTTTCAAACATAATCCCAATGACCATGTCAATCATCACACGTTACCACAAAATCCATGAAAGAAATAATCGGGACCAAAAGATTTCCTATATGGGTCCTATCCATTACCGGGTTCCATATACATGTTATCAGGATCAGAACTTAACTGGGTATGAAGCAAAGTGAATGTCAATGCTAGTTGTGAAGCAATGTGAATGTCGGTGATGTATAATGAATGACAATTAACCAAAAGAGACAAGACAATGAAACCAAATAGACTATATACACCTGAAGATTAAATCCCATGAGATGATGAGTTTCCATCAATGACAACCCAAAATTCCATTAACTCTTACCGGATGAGTGTCAATTGCCAACAATCTCCCCTTTTGGAATTGATGGCAACACTCATGTGAAAAATGACATCAACCCTAAATCTTCCTCTGAATCTGTATAACCTCCTAACCTGTACATGACTCTGCTATATACATCTGATGCTCCCCTTGAGAAATATATGCATTTTTCACTTATTCCTCCCCCGTTGACATCAATAACAAAGCAGGGTGTCCTCAAAGAATTTTGTACAGTTATAAACATGAGCCGGTTCTATACAAACTTCAAAATATCTGCATACATGGTCTTCAAAAATGAAAAATAGGTATCCCAACCCTGTTTAAGAGATTCAATAATGGAGATGAAACCATTCAAGATATTGGCATAATACTCAATTTCATCTGACGTAGTGGGATCCTCTCTCTGCATATTAGAAATACACTATTTTATGAAACAATAAATTATAAGATTTCAGAGCTCATTTCCTCTCTTTAATATACTATCCCTATCCTTCTCCACTTTTAAAATTTGATTCATATCCATGAAAATTGGACCATCCAAATAATTTGTTAGATTGACTGTCAGGTTGTAAGAGAGAGAAATTTGAATTAAGTTTTTCTTACAGTCTGACAGTTGCTTGTCTATGGAGCCGGTGAGATTATAAAAATCTAAACAAGTCTTATAAACACTACCTCCTTTTGCCAAAGTTGCATCAATGGATTGCAAGAAGTTCTGGAGTTTCTCCTTATCAAACTCAATCATTTGCAAAAATGTTAACTTTCGAGCCACCACAAAATTTTCTTTAGCCTCTGTTAGTGAACTTTTCAATAAAGAATCATAGTGCTTTGGGATAAAATTAATTTCCTCTAGTTTACCTAAAGAGCTTGTGCCTTCTTGAGCTTCAAATTCTTGAGCTTCAAATTCAGGGACTAACTAGTTCAAAACCTCAAAACTATATTCAATCAATTTTTTGTCCTTTGACTCTTCCTGAGCCAATTCTTGAGTCGCTTGTGCTTGAACAACTACTGTAGCCAAAATTTTCTCTCGGTGACATTTTGTGGTAGGATTTGTCAAAAATGATGGAAAGTTATGATAAATTCCCTTTGGCTATAGTAGAAGTGTCAATTTCCAATCCGGAAGAGAAATCTACTACAGTTTCCTTACCCTTATCAGTCGGTGAGGTAACCTTTGAATCTTTTAGCTCTTGTGCACTGGTGGCTTCGCCACTTGGTTCCTTATCCAAAACATGTACATCCTCTGTATCCTTATTCTCTGAATCCTTATTTACATCATCCTCTATATCCTTTGATAGTTCTGATACTTAATATAAGTACAGATCCGATAGCCAACAAGATGAGAGGGGGGGGGGTGAATCATACAAACTTAATCATTAATGAAAACATCAGATTCAACCTCGGTAACATATATCAGTCATAGAATAAAAACTGTCAAACATGCAAACTCAAAAGCATATGAACAATATAAACCTCATAACACCAGATTTAACATGGAAACCCAAATAGGGAAAAACCACTATGGGATTTCGGACCCACTAAGAAATATACTCTTCTAGAGTATGCTCAGTTAAAAGCCAATCTTGTTAAAGATTACAAAACACATTGCTAGATGTGACCCGGTTAAGGGATTTCCCTCATATCTGTTAGGATCTTCACTTTGTTAGAAGTGACCTTGTCAAAGGATTTCAAACACTCATTTAGAATGTCACCTTGTTAGAGGATTTACTTATAAGACTGTCAAGTCCACTCGGTTAAGAGATTTCCTGTTACTTTCACAAGCTAACAGTAATACAATCTATCTACAACTTTACATCTAAAATGCTAAAGCAGATTCTTATTTGTTCAACACAATCTAGACATAGAACTATTCTTGTCTATCTACTGGGCATCAATACTCTGTTATTCCAACAGGTCTTCAAGCTTCTGTGCTCAGTGATCACTATGTAGCATCCCTATGCATACACTTGCTCGCATCCACTGTTTATCAACAGTTCCTTATTTATAAACAATCATCTAACCGCTTAATCTCCTTGATCACATTTCCCATGATCAATCATAGCCATCAGATCTTCAATCTTGTCCAGGTTCATTGTATCTTACGATCTAAAAAATGTTTTACCCTACCTCGGAACTTGCACAATCATCTTGGAACTTGTGTTAGGGTAATACGGTTCAATCTGAGCTGTAGATCTTCTTGTCGACTTTCCATTGCCTTAGATTTGTTAACAAACTTCTTCCACGGCTTGCCAATCATTGATCCGCTCTAGCTCATCAGCTTCTTTCATTAAATATCACATGTAAACATTTAATGCATTCTGTTATAGCTCGGTTACAACTCGGTGAATACTAAACTTTACTCGGTAGACATTCTGTCTTCATTAACCGACTACGATAACCTTAGGGTTTACCAACTAGGTTCCTTAGGGTTTACCGACTAGGTTCTTTGCCTGATAACATAGTGTAGTATTAACCTTTACATTTTACAACATATGTATGATGTTAAAATAATCTAAAACATCAAGATCTCATCATTGTCTGACTCGGTAGAGTTGCCCATTGAATAACTTATCCCTTTATTCATCATATTCTTTCCTGTGTCTTTACTGACTTCTTTATAATCTTCATATCATATTTCTTAAGATATGGCAACATCATACTGAATTAGAAAATCACTTTCTTGACATCAATGACAAAATAATAATATCAAGACAATAAAACATCTTTAATCAGTTATGTCCATAATCATCAACAACCTTCTCAATATCCTTGTTATATTGCCAACAATCTCCCCCTTTGGCATTGATGGCAAAACCAATTGATTTGATCATTAAGAATTCGGATTGCTGTGATTCTGAAATGTTGAAATGCTCTCCCCCATACATCAGACTTCTCTTCTGGTTTTCTCTCAATCTTCTCAGGTCTTCTCTTCCTGGTAGTCTTCTCCTCCTTGGGTAGGTTTTCTCCCCCTTGTAGTCTTCTCCTCCTTGGGTAGGTCTTCTCCCCCTGGTAGTCTTCTCCCCCTTTGACAACAATGCCAAAAAAAACTAAAACATAAGTTGTTTCTGTAAGAAGTTATTTCCTGCTGATGTGTATCAACCGAGTCTCGGTCAAAGCATTTGTTTACAATTCATGTTCCCTGTATCATTTTTTGTATTATCCCAATATTGTTCCAGTACACTTTCAGAAAAGCATTCTTAAAGTGTATCACTCCAGCATCAGCTCCCTAAAAGATATTCAATAGATTCATCGAAGTGATGCTTTCACCGAACTTGGTCAGTGAGTAAGAGATAGGGGTAGGACCCCTAACTTACTTCTGAGATATTCAAAAGTGTCCTTTGGTAGTGGCTTGGTGAAGATATCAGCTATTTGTTCCTTTGTGTTAACATATTCCAACACCACTTTCTTTTCATGAGCTTCTTCTCTAAGATAATGATATTTGATAGATATGTGCTTTGTCTTAGAGTGCATAACAAGGTTCTTTGAAATATTAATGGCACTAGTATTGTCACAGAATATAGTTACTGGCTTGGTAAATTTCTCATTTATACCTTCCAACAATTGTTTGATCCATGCAATGTTGGTACAATTCAGTGCTGCAGCAACATATTTAGCTTCGGCTGTTGACTGAGAAACACGTCCTTGTTTCTTGCTAAGCCAACTCACTAGTCTTTCTCCTAAGAAGAAAGCTCCTCAACTTGTACTTTTTCTGTTATCAATGTTGCCTGCCCAATCAGCATCAGTATAGACTTTCAAATCAAAATCATTTCCTTTCTGATATGCTAAGCCATAATCTTTAGTGCCTTTCAAGTATCTGAAAATTCTTTTGATTGCTGTCATGTGTATTTCCTTAGGATCTGTAGAGAATCTTGCAACAATACCTACTGCATGTGCTATATCAGGCCTGCTGTGAACAACATATTGTAGTTTTCCAATCATGGATCGGTAGAGTGTCTCGTCAACAGATGCAGATTCATCATTCTTTGATAGTTTACAGTTTGTAGTCATAGGAGTACTTACTGGCTTTGAATCCTCCATTCCAAATTTCTTCAAGATTTTCTTTATGTATTTGGATTGAGTAATGAAAATTTCATTTTTCATTTGCAGTATCTGTAAGCCTATAAAATACTTTATCTCATCGATTAATGACATCTCAAATTCTTTGCTCATTTCATTACCAAAGTTCTTGCATAAAGAGTCATTTCCACAAAATATAATATCATCAACAAATATGGTTGAGATTAGTATTCCATTTTCATCATTCTTCATGTACATGTTGTTGTTCTCACTTGTGGATATAAAACCAATCTTAATCAAATAAGAGTGCAGTCTTTCATACCATGCTCTAGGTGCTTGTTTCAGACCATATAAAGCTTTGTTCAATTTACATACCTGATCTTTATTATTGTCTTCAACAAATCCTTCAGGTTGTTCAATGAAAACTTCCTCTTCTAATATTCCATTCAGAAATGCAGATTTGACATCCATTTGATATACCTTGAAGATTTTGAAAGTAGCATATGCCAGCAATGTTCTAACTCCTTCAAGTCTGGCAATAGGTGCAAAAGTCTCACCATAATCAATTCCTTCTTCTTGGGCATAACCTTTGCAAACCAATCTTGCTTTGTTCCGAATGACCTCTCCTTTCTCATTTAGCTTGTTTCTGAAAATCCACTTTGTACCAATTACATTTTTGTCCTTAGGTCTTGGGACTAGTGTCCATGTGTCATTCTTCTTAATTTGATCAATCTCTTCAGTCATAGCATTTATCCAATCTTCATTGTTGAATGCCTCTTTTACTATTCTTGGTTCAAATTCAGATATCAAACATGTGTTATGTCTCAGTTTGTTCCTTGTCATCACTGGATCATCCTTATTTCCCATAATCTGACTGGTGCATGATGTCTTCTGACATATTTGGCTAATATAGGCTCGATAGGCTTTGTATGATCCTCTTCATCACTCAGTAACTGGATATCTTCCTCATTTCCTTCAATAGTTATCTCAGGAGGACTTTTCGGTTGCACATAGACAAATTCATCATAGTCTTCTGGTTCTTTGGAATTCCTATCATCAGTTCTTTCTGCAAATTCATCAATTTTCACATTTGCTCTTTCTACTATTTTGTTAGATGATTTGATCAAACATTTTAATGCTTTGCTTCTAGAAGAATATCCTAGAAATGTTCCTTCTTCACTTTTCTGATCAAACTTGTCATTTCTATCATCTTTATGAACATAGCATTTGCTTCCAAAGATCTTAAAATAACTTACGTTAGGTTTCTTGCCATACCAGATTTCATAAGGTGTCTTCAAAGTACCTTTCTTTAATTGAACTCGGTTCAAGGTGTAAACAACTGTGCTTATTGCTTCTCTCCATAATTTTTGTGGAACCTTCTTCTCAATCATCAATGTTCTAGCACAATCCACAATAGATCTGTTTCTTCTTTTAGCTATTCCATTCTGTTGTGGAGTCCTCGGTGTAGAGACTTGTCTTTTAATACCATGATCATTGCAAAATAGGTTGAACTCATCAGATGTGAACTCTCCTCCTCTATCTGATCTAAGACATTTTAGTTGTCTTCCTGTTTCATTTTTAACTCTAGCCTTGTACCACTTAAACATTTGAAAAGCTTCTGATTTTTCTTTTAAAATCATTACTGACATCATCCTTGAATGATCATCCACAAATAATATGAAATACTTATCACCATAATAAATTTGAACTTTCATAGGACCACAAAGATAAGTGTGTACAAGATCTAAAATTCCTTTAGAAGTGTAGGACTTACTTGTAAAGCTGGATCTTGTCATCTTGCTCATTTGGCATCCTCGACACATAGCATTCTCAGGTTTTTCAAGACTCGGTAGACCTCTTACTCTGTGCTTCTTACTTATCTTGATCAGATTATCAAAATTAACATGACAAAACCTTTTATGCCATAACCAGGTGTTATCAATCTTTGCATGCAAGCACTTGTTGTGAGTAGAGTCAAGGTGAAATGTATTACCTTTTGTTTGTGTCCCGGTAGCAGCTAACTTTCCATTTTTGTCATGAACTTTGATAATTCCTTTTTTAAATTCTATTCGGTAACCTATGTTGTTTAGTTGTGCTACACTCAACAAATTATATTTCAAACCTTCAACCCAATAAACATCATTGCATCTTGCTTTATCAAGAAGTGTTATGGATCCTTTACCTCTTACCGGACATGGTGCATCATTACCAAATCTAACATAGCCTCCATCATAATCTTCTAACATAACAAAGTTGTGTTTATCTCCTGTCATATGATGTGAGCATCCACTATCTATAATCCAAGAATCATTAGTGTTTATGTGAGATATTAGGGATTTTTCTTCATACCTTTCTTCATCTGATCCATCCTTGATAGCCACATAAACAACTTCCTCTGTATCAGTCTCATCTGATTTATCATCTTCAGATTCCTCATCAACAATTAAGCAGGTCTTTCTATCTTTTCTTCTGAAGTCTCGGTGACCTCTGTAATGATTATCTTTCTGTCTGTCATCTCGGTAATCTCTCTTTTCAATGAAATCTTTGTCAGGACAGTCAGAAACCACATGTCCAATCTTATCACAATTGAAACATTTCAAGGGTAGTTTTCCCTTATACTTACCTTTGCCTCTTGGTAACCTTTTGGCCAATAGTGCTTCAAACTCTTCTTGCTTTCTGATTTCTTCATACAGTTTGTGTACCTCCTCCATGTTCTTCCGAAATCTTTCACTTGCTCCACTATGATCTCCTCCAGAGTACTTATACTTTCTTTCATTGTAATCATTAGATTCATTCAGATGAAAAGAACTAAATGCAGATTCAACTTTATTTACCGATGACCCATTGTTATCAAAATTACTTAACTCAAATGCATGTAGCTTACCAATAGTAGCATCCAAGGAAACTGGCATATTAGGTATAGACCTCAGTTCATTGATTGCATAGGCAGGTAGAAGGGTTCTTAACAACTTACTTGTCACATCCTTTTCTTCAATAGTTCCTCCTGCTCCCTTGATTTGATTTACAATCTCCTTTAGTCTTGTATTGTACTGGGTTATGTTCTCACCTTCATTCATCCTCATAGATTCAAGTTGTCCTCTTAGACTACCAACTTTTGCTCTTTGAACATGTTCATCTCCTCCATATACAAATATGAGCTTAGTCCACATAGCCTTCGCATCATTATAGCCTTCTAGATCATTAAACTTAGAATCGGTCAATGCAAATGTTATTTCAATCATTGCTTGAATGTGTTCTTGCTTTGCCTTTATCTCTTCCATAGTCAATGGATAGGTGGTCGGTGTAACAAAATCATTCTCCAGATAGTATATAGCATATTCTCCAACTCCTGATAGATGTAGCTTCATCCTTTTCTGCCATGTAGAGAAACTTGACTTATTCAACTTAGGTGCATCCCTCTTATACATCTTTGGATCTTTAACTCAAGTGCCTTTAAACTTTCCTTTCGGAGTCCAAGGCTCTGATACCAATTGATAGTTTTGATACTTAATATAAGTACAGATCCGATAGACAAAAAGATGAGAGGGGGGGGGGGGTGAATCATACAAACTTAATCATTAATGAAAACATCAGATTCAACCTCGGTAACATATATCAGTCATAGAATAAAAACTGTCAAACATGCAAACTCAAAAGCATATGAACAATATAAACCTCATAACACCAGATTTAACGTGGAAACCCAAATAGGGAAAAAACACTGTGGGATTTTGGACCCACTAAGAAATATACTCTTCTAGAGTATGCTCAGTTAAAAGCCAATCCTGTTAAAGATTACAAAACACATTGATAGATGTGACTCGGTTAAGGGATTTCCCTCAGATCTGTTAGGATCTTCACTTTGTTAGAAGTGACCTTGTCAAAGGATTCAAACACTCATTTAGAATGTCACCTTGTTAGAGGATTTACTTATAAGACTGTTAAGTCTACTCGGTTAAGAGATTTCCTGTTACTTTCACAAGCTAATAGTAATACAATCTATCTGCAACTTTACATCTAAAATGCTAAAGCAGATTCTTATTTGTTCAACACAATCTAGACATAGAACTATTCTTGTCTATCTGTTGGGCATCAATACTATGTTATTCCAACAGGTCTTCAAGCTTTTGTGCTCAGTGATCACTATGTAGCATCCCTGTGTATACACTTGCCTGCATCCACTGTTTATCAACAGTTCCTTATTTATAAACAATCATCTAACCGCTTAATCTCCTTGATCACATTTCCCATGATCAATCATAGCCATCAGATAATCAATCTTGTCCAAGTTCATTGTATCTTACGATCTGAAAAACGTTTTAACCTGCCTCAGAACTTGCACAATCATCTTGGAACTTGTGTTAGGGTAATACGGTTCAATCTGAGCTGTAGATCTTCTTGTCGACTTTCCATTGCCTTAGATTTGTTAACAAACTTCTTCCACGGCTTGCCAATCATTGATCCACTCCAGCTCATCAACTTCTTTCATTAAATAGCACATGTAAACATTTAATGCATTTTGTTATAGCTTGGTTACAATTCGGTGAATACTAAACTTTACTTGGTAGACATTTTGTCTTCATTAACCGACTGCGATAACCTTAGGGTTTACTGACTAGGTTCTTTGCCTGATAACATAGTGTAGTATTAACCTTTACATTTTACAACATATGTATGATGTTAAAACAATCTAAAACATCAAGATATCATCATTGTCTAACTCGGTAGAGTTGCCCATTGAATAACTTATCCCTTTATTCATCATATTCTTTCCTGTGTCTTTACCGACTTCTTTATAAATCTTCATATCATATTTCTTAAGATATGGCAACATCATACTGAATTAGAAAATCAATTTCTTGACATCAATGACAAAATAATAATATCAAGACAGTAAAACATCTTTAATCAGTTATGTCCATAATCATCAACAACCTTCTCAATATCCTTGTTATATTGCCAACATCCTTTGCAATCTATACATTTACTACCAGTATACCCTTTGTTAGAAAATATGACTCAGTAATCAGTACAGTGGTATCTGGTGGAGTACTAGTCAGTTTCTCAGTATCTACACTTTGTTGATATGTTAGTTTCTTACTAGCAGGCTCAGCTAAAGATTCTCTCGGTTGTCTGGAAGTTTATGTAGTTATCGGGACCATATTTGGTGTGGCTTGAGCTTCTTTCTGGGCTTCACTTTCCTCTTTTCTCTTCTGCTTCATCTCTTCCTTCCTCTGGGCTTCAACAATCTTAACTTTTTGCTCAACTTTAGCCCTATCATGACCTTCACTTATCAATGTTTTCACAACCACCTTTGTCATTTTCTTCCTAATTGCTAGAGCAACCTGTTCCTTATGAACTTTAAGTCCTTTTTATTGGGCAGTGCCAAATTTTTCTTCCTTCTTACCAACTAGTGCTTGTAGTAAATGTTGCGCATAGGCATCTAGTTTGGCTCCGTCAACCTCATAGCCCATTGGCATTATCCAAATTATTCTTGGTTGAATAGCCTCCATCATACATACATCTTTATTGACCATAAAACAAATTTTATCCTTATATTTTTCTATTATTGATTTGGGGATTTGATCCAGGAGCATCGGTGTAGTTCTTGCCAGTTTGAGCAGTTAGAAGTGGAATTGCTTAGAGATCGTGGCATTTCTTCATGTTTGAGAATATAGCATTGTGGATTTGGATTTATCACCAGGATTTTGTTGTCTTTATAGTGTTCGAGATTCATGGCATTTGGATTTAATTCCGGTGAGATATTGATCATGATATTGGCCTGGAGTTGATGTGTTCTTACCGGTTAGTCTTGTAGTGTGTTGAGCGAAGATGATTTCAGGTTGCGGTTGATTTTTGTGACTTGCAAATCATCGAGAGATGATGTTTTGGGCCTTGGTCGGTATTTTTGGAGGTTTGCGCATCATTTTATGCCTTTTTGTGATGTTCTTAGTGATTTGAACTGACATGTTACCGTTAGCATGTTTCATTATGAACCGCTTGGTCTTTGGGCCGACTTGATCAAGTTATTATTATTTGAGGATGGTATAAAGAGAAGTTTTGTGAATCATTTGAAGGGACGAAAGATAGAAGACATAAGTGAGATCGAACAGATGAAGTTTTTAGAGAGATTTCTGGTCTGAGGGACTGAAGTGTTGGTATTTTGATGACGTTTAAGTTGTGATTGTCATTGATGGACACACACTTATTTTATGTATGAGTTATTCTCCACCAGTAATATATGTTGTATTGTTCACACCAGTATGTATAGTCTTTGTTTGTAGAAGAGTATCAGTGTTTTACAGAAGAAGCTTACCAGTCAAAGCTTGACTGAAGACCTCAAGCGGTATGAAGACCTCAAGCAGAACGAGGACTCCTAGCGGCAGTTAATCTTTTTTATCGGAACACTATGTTCCAGTTTTCTTGTCTTTATTCGTTAACCGGTAATCGGTATACTGTGTTAAACCGGTAAACTTGTATAGTGTGATGAGTTATCATCCACCGACACTTTGGCGGTGTTTTTGCATCATGTTACCAAATGTGTCTAGATGCACTGTACCTAGGAAATTGTAGTCTAATATCATTGGACCGACATGAAATCAATTTCCTATATGAGGACATCATGTCTAGGGTTTTGAAGTTGTTGTTGTGTGCGAGTGTTGGAGAGAAGATTAGGTATATGTGAAAAAGGTATCTCACGACAGAGATTGTGAGCACAAAGTATAGAAGACTGAAGTAATGTTGGAATGCATTAACAGAGAGCAGTCAAGGATCTAATCAAGCATTATGTGCTACTTTCTAGATCAGTCACTTGTTGATTACTAATCTCTTCGACAAGTCTGAAACCCTTAACGGGGTAGGCCCAACCAAGCCTATTGTAAATCCTCTAACAAGGTGGTTCACAGTTGTGGATCTGAAATCCTTTAATAGGGTAGTCTTTAATAGGACTTATCTCCTAACAGAGATTTGGATTCCTAACAGGATCTATTCTGGCGAAGAACATTGTAAGGCCTTAACCGGTCTAGTTACTATTCTATAGATAGTTGACTTGTGAGTTTTACTCACCGTGGTTTTTCCCATTTGGGTGTCCACGTCAAAATATCTTGTCTTATGGTGATTGTGCTTCTGTGGCTGAATGCTTTATTTGCTATTTGGCTTGTTTTTGGCAAAATAGTGTCAACTGTTACCAAAGGACGAACTGATGATTTCTGGTCTGGGGAGACTGAAGTCTGGATGGACTAAGGTCTGGATCAGTGCAGAATAGTGAAGAGTATTACCGAAGGCCAAACTGATGATTTTTGGTTAGAGGGGACTGAAGTCGAGATGGCTGAGATCCAGATTAGTGTAGAAAAGTGGAAGTTGTTACCGAATGATAATTTGTAGAGTAGATGATCTACGGATCATAGATACAAGTTGTAAGAGTTGTTTTGTAATCTTGGGCTACGGTCTAGCATGTGGCATATGGAATTCATCAAACTGTTATTAGAATTGTTCATATTGTTACCGGTTATGTATTTTCCGATGTTATCGGTTTCTCTTTCTTCTTTATCTAGTGTTGTTTACCGGTTACCTGTATATCTTGCATGGTGTTTGTGTTTGGCTGCAAGGATGGGGTGTCCATTAAATCTCCCTACCTTAACTGCATCAGGATTCTAGACCTATTCTTCATTTCTTCTTGGAATGTCTTGAAAAATGCCCATAAGTTATCTTTGCTTGACTTGTCCCCTTTCCTATCCAAAATTTGTGCTATTTGAGTTGCTACCAGGCGGTCAAAAGCCCATTGAATCTTGCCAAAACTGGGAACTGTACCCAAAAAGTAAAATACCAAATAGATAACTAGAGATCCATACCAAAAGGTGTTCTTCTTGTCTTTCTTGATGTTTTGGAGGTTTGTCAAAATTTCTTTCAACATTACACTGCATAAGTCATAATACGCATCCTCCTTAACCATCTGGTGAGCAACCAAAATGTTGTTGCCGAATACAGAATTTAGCTGGTTAGACTGATAGACCTTGTAATCGATAATCATTGCGGTAAATTTTACATCAATATCTCTAACATCATCAACCCTCATAGATCTACCATCAAAAGTTGTGCCAGTGAGTTTATTAAGCTCTATGTTAGAAAGCTTGCACCTCGGACCGAGAACACTACCAATTTTGTGTCAACAGATGACATTTTTCATCACTTCCTCCATAATCTTGTACGTCTGGTCCAACTAGATGAACTCTCTGTGAATGTGGCTCAAAACACATCGCACCCACTCTGCCTCATCAAAAGTTGGAAAATCCATGAACTGTGTAAAACCCTTCCTCTACAGGTGTGCAAATTTTGGTTTGAGCTGGTTGTCGGTAATTAGGTTTTGGGTAAAAACGTAGGACAACTCATATCCCCCAAGATCCTCAATATCGTAATGGATATAGGCCCTAATATACTCAGTATGAATAACTCCATGGTGAACCTTTGAAAATGCACCCAATAGTTCATCCAAAAGTGACTTAAAAGGATGCTTCTTGAAAACTGGTAGGGGTGGTTCTTGATCTCAACCGCCAAAGGAGTGTCAATACAACATGAATATGAAGCCATTATAACTAGATATCGAAACTAGGGTTTCTGCAAACGAAAATACCTTTAAAATGTTGTCGAGAGATCAAATTGCCTTGAAAGAAAATGTTTGCACAAGTTGCCTTGAACTCTCAATCACTCTGGGAATTCGCTCGTCTGAATACTCGATCGTTGTGTGAAGAAAATAACTTAGCCTTTCCTTTTTATCATTGTTAACCCTAATTTTCCATTGTCATCTATGTTGTCAGTTAGGCTTGACCGGTTCACATAGTCTACGAGTAGGTTCTGGTAAACATCTGAAATCTCCTAGGTACCCATCTGTGTTGGTGTAAGTAATTATTCATCATGGATATTATTACACCTTACTTAAGTTTACTTAGGAAATGCATTTCATAGTAGTTTGGGTATGAGACACTTGGGTGTTTGTGCCACATTGGGATAGTGTGTGTAGGAGAATTTCCACCTTTTATGGTGTCGATCTTGTTCTGATTAATATGAAAAATAGGTTTTAAGGACCTGAAACCTTTAACAAAGGAGCTTAAAATAGTTCATCACAAAGAATCCAGACCTGCATGAAACAACTTACAAAATGATTGGTAAAAAGGCCAGTAATCCAAACGGATAGCAAAAGAAAGGAACTTCAAAGCGGAAAAACCAGTGAAATGACAAACAACAACTATAAAGACTTAAGAAGATTTGTTGCCTTATTGACCAGCTGGTCATAGTTTGTCGAGGCATCTTTGAGTTCTTCCATATCCTTGTTTGGCTTCTTCTCCTTCTTTTTGCCTCTGGTCTGTGTTCTAGGTCCTTGCACTTCTCCCGTACCTTCAATGTCTAGTTCTAGCTCCAGGGAATCTTTCTCGTCCTCCAGTTTTTTGATAAGAATTTTGGTATTGTCAGCCGAGGCCTTCAAAATGTTGTAGCTTTGTTCAGCAATACTTTTGAGGCATTTTTCAATTTTGTTGAATTTGCTGTCAGTGTCCACCATTCTCTGGTCCATTGCATTATCATTAGTTTTTATCTTTGTCGGGTCCTTCTCAATTTTCTCAAACCTAGGGTTAAAGGAATCTTTGATCTCTTCAGCTCTGGCAACATTTTTAGTCAATTCCTCAACATATTCCGCCATAGATTTGTCTCTGCCAATACTAATTGTCTCCAGAATTTGGACCTTGTGGCTCAGCTTCTTATTATCCTCCACAGCTTTCTTGTAACTGTTAATTAACCAATCGATGGTGTCCATTAACCAATCGATGGTGTCCATGAAACTTAAAATCCCTTAGTGAGAGGATTTGAAGGGGGATTTTTCTCACCAAGATTGTCCTGTTTATTTTTGGGGACGTCGCCACTAGTGATCTTATCAACATTTCCTTCAACCCTTTGATCAAAACCTTCCCCTGTGGTCTCCTCCTCCAATTTCTAGTCGACTTCAGGATCCTTACTCTACACTTGTACCTCCATCTCCATAACATTTTCTTCCTCCCTCTTCTATTTGTTTCTTGTCTGAATAGAGGTTTTAGTTTTCTTTTTCCAAGGAGACTGGGGTTCATCCTTCTCAGAATCCTCAGAGACCTCCGAGGAGGAGGAGCAGATCTGGAATACCTTTTCTTTAGATTTTTTCTTACCCTTCGAGGAGGAGGGCCTGGTACTCACTTATTTTCTTTTCTTACCAGTTTCAGCTTTAGAGTCATCCTGAATCTCCTCTGACTCACTCATCGAATCACTTTCAGACTCCTCACCCATAGAAAAACCAGAATCTGACCCTTCCTCCTTAGACTCAGAGATAGAAAGCTGAGGACGGGAAATTTGGTTGGCTTTTATATGGTCATAAATTAACACCATAAGACCTTGATGCATGGTTGTATCACCCTTAGGGTTCTCTCTATGGGCCTTAATAGTAGCATTCATTGAACACAACAGGAAATATGGAATATTAACTTTTTCATCATACCTGAAATGATTAAGCAATACAAAATGATAGCCATACACTTTTGTGAATCTGCCATCCAAGGTAACATAACACATAATAGAAAACAAGACCTCCCTCCATGGCTTAACAAATGCCCTAGGCAGGTAGTAGGTTTTTCTTAGCCTTACCAGATGCTTTTTCTCCTTTGTCATTTCGGGGTATCACTTGATCTTGTTACTACTTTATCATATCAACTTATCGTGGAGTGATAATTCCACCTTCGGTGGGTGATCCACCTCATGTGGAATATTCTATTATTTCTCCTACCTACCACACCTATTTCCTACCTACCCTTGTTTCTTATTGAGCCACATGTCATGTTTGTGTGCTCACATATCCATATTTCCTTGCCTATATATGCAGGCTCATCTACATTGTATGTAACAATCATTTTTTATCTATTGATGAGAATACAGTTTATTCTTATCCTATATTTTGTCTCTCTATTTGTACATTTCATTGAGCTCTTGATCTTGGCAAAATCTCACAATCTGCAATAAAAAATCTCTAACTATAGACCTAATCCAAGGTATTAATTACCAGTTGTATTTGCTATCGGTGTAGGACCTGATGACTCTATTGGTTGTTCTATCTGTGGTGTATCAGATCTTCTTACCCATCTTTTCTCATGCTACTTTCTGATGTCTTCCACTTTTTCCTTCCCCTTCTCATCTGCATTTCCATTAGTTGTTAGTGGGTTCTTACTTCTACAATATTTAGCAAGATTCCCAATCTTGTTGCATGCTTAACAAACAATATTGTTCTTCTGAATTGCCTTGTTAACCCCTTGATTTCCTTGATTTCCTTTTGATTTTCATTGGTTATCCATATGTCCAAAACTACTACATGCATGACATCTTACATTTCCAAGACGAGTGAATGATGCACTCTTCTGATAATTCCTATTCTTGCACTGACTAGCCATATAGCCATATTTATTGCAAATAAAGCATGTACCATTGAATTTGTGAGCATTAGGCTATATTACCGATGATTTTTGGTTTCAGTTGTCATGATTTTTCTTGTCCAAATGATTGATCTTGTTGTGCGGTACCAGAGTTTTTTCCTTTTTCATAACCAAGACCTCTTTGGTCATTAGCATCTCTCTGATTCTTTAGCATTTCATCAAGTTTGGCAGAGCTAGCTTCAAATTTGTCCTTGTACTCATTGGCAGTGACCAAATCAACCCTCGTGATTATAATCTATCTCCAAAGCTCTTGTTCATTGTTTCGGGATTGGACCAATTCAAGTTTTAGCATATCATTCTCATGAGTTATCCTATTGCATTCCTTAGATCTATCCTTCAATTCTTGAGCTAGGTTTTCTTCATTTTTTTTTATGTCCTCAATCTCCTTGTAAATTCTTATAGTTAGGGCTTGCATCTCATTCTTCAAGATAGTGTTCTCCTAAGTAGGTTTCTGACAATGATCCTTCATAGCATCTTCCGCATCATTGTTCTGATTTTGCAATTGATCACAAAGTTCCTTCATCTTAGCCTTGACAATTGAAATCTTTCCTTGCAACGCAATGATGTGTTCTTTGGCTTGCTTCAGTTCATTTTTCAGTTTACTGTTCTCCATCTACTCATTATCAAGATCCTCAAGAGCTAGTCGAAGTTGCTAATGCAGACCAGTATCCATTGATTCCAAATTTTGAATTTTCCTCAACTGGTTAAACTTCTTCCGAGGAACCAAGCTTTGATACCAATTGTTGGAATCCAAGAACACTGAGAGGGGGGGGTGAATCAATGTTCTACCAGTAATGTTAGTTTTGAACTTATTGCTTATTAATTGGTTAACAATAAATAAAATTAAAGTGCATACACCAAACAACACATAGAAAGGCAACACCATAACACCAATTTATTTATGTGGAAAACCCTGCAAAGGGAAAACCATGATAGGGCTGATACCCACAATATCTATATACTTGATCAAGGTATACAAATATTATATAAATGGGATTGCACATGCAATCAAGCCAATCACCTAGAACTCACTGCTCAAACATAAAATAGGAAGTCTCACTGACTTACAAAGTATTACAAAGTAATTACAAACTGAAATGAACTTATGAAATGCATCTGACCATGCTGGATAAGTTCTGGTTCAAGCTCTAATATTCAACTCTATATACCGGTTGTCTGATGCTCTGTTCTACCTTGTTCTACTACTAGTTATGTTGTGCACGTGAAACTGCACACAAACGCTTCTAATTGCTGACCAAAATGTATACCGATACTCATTGAAATATTCACACCCAAAAATTCTCATTCCATCACATATCTGATCTATCGCTAAAATTATCTTCTTAAATATCCTTGCAACTTTACCATGTTGGCTTCAATGAGAAATATAAACATGTCAGATGTCGGTACATAATGAGTTTCAAACATAATCCCAATGACTATGTCGGCCATCACACATTACCACAAAATCCATGAAAGAAATAATCAAGACCAAAAGATTTCCTTTTTGGGTCCTATCCATTATCGGGTTCCATATACACGTTATCAGGATCAGGACTTAACCGGGTATGAAGCAAAGTGAATGCCAGTGCTGGTTGTGAAGCAATGTGAATGTTGGTGATTTGTAATGAATGCCAGTTAACCAAAATAGATAAGACAATGAAACCAAATAGAGACTATATACACCTGAAGATGAAATCCCATGAGATGATGAGTTGCCATCAATGACAACCCAAAATGCCATTAACTCTTACTGGATGAGTGTCAATTGCCAACATCTTCTACCTTCCATTCACCTTTCTTGATTGACCTCCATTATCCTTCCCTGAGTTTGTGTATCCCACTATCACATGACTGAGTATAATGGCACACCAAAATAATCTACATTTCATGTAGTTTGTAACTGCATTACCACATATTAAGCATTTCATGCATACATATAGAAATCATGATAGCATCACATCCTGCACACACCACTGATTAGTATAAACATCATGCATCTCATCATGTAAATAAATCATAAGCAAACATCCATTTATATTTTACATTTGCATACATACATACATATATATATATATATATGTATGTATGTATGTATGTATATTGCATTCCATAATGTACATATCCATTGCATTAAGAATCATAAGCATCATCACATTTGTAATAAAACATGCATTATCATATAGAACCATGGCATTGCATCACATAATCATAAAGCCTATAGAACATCACATAGGAACACATGCATATAGCTGCCGCAAGGATGGATCATCTCATATATATATCAAAAAATAATGTGTCATGATACAATGATGTCAATATCTCATAAGGCTACAAAATCACCTAAAGATGTCTACATCATCATACAAAATACTGATACAAAAAATGGATCCAAGAGACTTATAATGAACTTCCTCCCTCAGAGCCAACTAGCCTAGAAGAAATCTGAGCTCTCGAAGTCCTTGCTCCAAGAGCACCTCCTTTGTCTCCTCCTCTTGGTGGTGCGAGTGGACCCATAACCCCACCACTAGATGTCTATTGTCTGTCTCTCCCCCCATGATAATCATCTTAGAAGCTCTCTTGAAGCTCCTAGCTCTCTACTCTGGAGGAACAACTACATAGTACAAATCTCTCCAATAGGCTATCTCCTCTCCTACATGTAGGACATATGCATATCCATCCCCTATGTCTTGAGCTTCTCTCCCGCCTGCCCTCAGTGCCTCCTTAACCTCAGTGTACCTCTGGATGGCCTGATCCCTCTCCCTCTACATCTCTACTAACTCTCGCCTCAATCGAGTCACATCTCTCTCTCGATCCTCGATATCATCGGCCTATCCTTCTCTAATCTCTTGCATGCTAGCAGCTCATCCTCCTCCTCATCTCCACCTTGAGCATCCTCCTCCTACCTACCTTGTCCTTGTGCATCTCTCCCCGGTACCTGTCCTTGTACCTATCCACCAACCTGTGAACTCTATCCATCATCGATGATTGCTCTGGCTGCTCTAACCTCTCTCTCAACACTCTGATCTCTTATGTGTGTGGTTGCAAATGAGGATGTTTTTCCTTGTGGCCCTATCATGTAGGCTACTCAACCCTAGTTTCCTGTGTCAGCCTCCTTTTCCTGTGTGACCTTGTCACCCTATCTTGTCAATCCTTTCGAGCCTTTCTGTCTTATCGAGAGATTGTTTGCACCCCTTTCAAATTTTTCATCCAATCTCTCAAGGGGGCATATCATTCCCATCTCTATGCAACTTTGTATCAGTTTATCTTATCTTCTTTGAGCCAACACGACAACCTACATTGTCTCACAGAGGGGAAAAATGTATACACCTAAAATTGTCCTGCCTAATAAAATAAATATTTTTATTTATTTAATTATTTTATCCTAAGTCTTTTATTAAATAAATAAATATTTATTTAATTAATTCATTCATCAATCCTCTTCTAAGCCTTTCCTCATTTAAATAAACTTTTATTTTATTTAAATTGCCCTTTTCCTAGAATAAATAAATATTTTATTTATTAAATTGATCCCACTTCCTCTATTAATTAAATAAATATTTAATTAATTATTAATTCATTAGCCTTTTCTACCCATGACACATGTCATTCATCTCTTAATTCTTCTCTTACCTACCCCCTTTATCATTTAATTATTTCTTCTACCTACCCTTTAATCCTAGTTGATCATTTATCCTCTTCACCTTTTAATCTTATCCCTCCATTTCCTAAAGTGTCTTCTATATAAGAGGATACTCTCCTTCATTATCAACCCTAATAACAAAATCAAGCCTTCTTGTGATCAAGCTATCAACCACATTTCCGTTCTTTGTTGATCTCTTGTGCACACATAAAATCTCAGAGCAACTATATCAAACAATATTATCAATGGAGATAGGAAGAAATGAAGATTGAAACCCTACATGACATGTGAATGGTATATCTTGGTTTATTTTGTTTGTTTGCATGGTCTTAGGTATCTTCATTTGTGTATGGTGGATCATTTCCATTGTTAGGGTAGGGTTTTATGGTTGGATCTTTGTTGGTCTTTTAATTTTGTTGTTTTCACTATCCATTTTCACCATATTTAGCCAGAACCCACCTTTGTCAAATACCACGTCTTGATTGATGATCCATTTCTTCCTATAATTCCCTTTAGTTGCATCAAAACAACCCATAAATATACAATGTTGGGATGTTGCATTCAAATTCTTCTGTGTTTGATCTTGAATATGAACATAGGTTGGACAACCGAATACATGAAAGTGGGCCACTGAAGTCTTGTGACCACTCCAAGCTTTATTTGGAGTCACATTCTTAACCAACTTTCTAGGGCTTCTATTCAAGATGTATAATGTACACAGATTCGTCACTGGTTGGGAAATATTATATCACATGCGTTCATATTGAGGGGTTTAATATCCTAAAAATGAGGCTACTGTAAGATTTTGCCAAGATCAAGAGCTCAATGAAAAGTAAAAAATAGAGACAAAATATTGATAGGAATAAACTGTATTCTATCAAGAGAAAATATTGATCAACTGGATCATCAAAAATTACATACAATGTAGATGAGTCTACTTATAAAGGCATTGCTAAGAGACATGAGAGCACACAATGATGACATGTAGCTCAATGAGATGAAAGGGTAGGTAGGGGTACGTAGGAGAAATAGTAAAATATTCCACATGAGGTGGATCACCCACCGAAGGTGGAATTATCACTCCACAATAAGTGGATATGATAAAGTAACAACAAGATCACACCATAAAAGGTGGAAATTATCCTACATATAAACTCCCAATGTAGCACATCTCACTAGGTGTCTCATATGCAAACTACTATGTTATGCATGTACCTAAGTAAACTTAAGTAAAGTGTAATTATATCTAAGATGAATAAATAATTACACCAACACCTCCCCTTAAGTGCAACTTAGGGGAGTGCACTTAAGTCTATAATTCAACTAAGCAATGCAAGATGGGTCTCGGCTACAAGGCCATGTTAGGTACCCATGTACAAATGCAAATACAATATCCCATAAAGCAGGGAAAGAGAGAAAAACCCAATGGGAAAAAACCCTCCCCAAAAAGAGAGATGAAAACTATATACAAAGAACTCTCAAAGAATTATATGAAGGACAAAACCCCATGTGAGGAAAAATTCCCCCCATATGAGAGAAGAAGAAGAGAGACTATGTATCCCCCCTTCAATGTAGAATCGACACCAATGGTAGAAGCTCGAAGATGAATGAATAAACTACTCCACAAATGTCGAACAAAGTTCCTCCCCTTAGCAATAAACAAAACCAAAGATGTATCCATGAAGTCTCCCCAATCATGAAGGGAAGATGTAGGAAACAAACTCATGATGAATGGAATCTCTGAAAAAATTGCTCAAGTATCCCCATGTTGATGCTAAAGGGTACCCCCTCCAAAGGTGGTGAACTGCTCCACACTATTGAAAAAGGCACTCCAAGATCTAATAGAGATGAATGTATAACAATATCCAAAGACTAGCATGTCTCTTGTAAAGATAAAGAGACCTCCTCCAACTGATGTACAAACGTATCCACAATCATGTCAACCTCGAAAGAATGATCATGTAGAGAATGCACAAGAGGGTCAGAGTGTTCCCTCATAATAATTGAAGAAGGATCATCTTCATCAAAGAGAAGATGAATGTCATCAATGGTCACCCAAATTTGCAATGTAGGACTCCACAAATAAACCTGCAATGTCTGTCAAGTAGCCATCCCAATCAACTGAAGTTGGAAGACAAGGAATATCCTGCTACACTAAATCACAAGAAGGAAACATTCTCGCACTAGCTGCATCATCAAGTGCAATAGGTGATGTGATATCAAGAGAAGGAACGGGGTCACATGTGAGAATCCCCATGTTCAAGTACCCAAAGTTCTCCTCAAAATCTAAATCGTGAACATAGGAAGAATCAACCTCATCAAGAGAACAAAAATGTGAAAAGGAGTACAACCGAGATGCATGATCAACCACCCCTGTTGCAATGATAGCTCTAGTCTCCAAGTCTCCAATGATAATTGAATCAAGTGTGAACTCCACAGTTTTCCTTGTTGCCCCATATGTGATTTGATAGAGGGAAAGAATATTGTTTGTCAAATGGGGTATACACAAAACATAATTGAAGGAGTTATCCCCAATGGAAATAGATCCTTTCCCAATCACATCCATGTATGTATGATTGCCCATCAAAATCTGTGGCATGGTGCAAGGCTCAAATGAAGAGAACATAGACTGTGAAGATGCCATATAATGAGAAGCCCTTGAATCTAGAAGCCATCTCCCTGAATCATGACTTTTAGTAGCACAAAGAGATTGTCCCTTTCCTTTATCTGCCCTAAAGAGTGATCCTTTCCTTTATCCTTTTCTTTGGAAGAAGAAGTTGAAGTAGACATTCTAGAAGGTAAATTGGTTTTGTTCTTCTCAAGAAGATGCTTCAACTCATCACGATCCTTCTTGTAACAATGTTGTTCATCATGTCCTGACTTCTTGCAATATGCACAAAAAAGATTGTCCTTATTTGATTTCCTCTTAGGTGAGGATGTATAATCACCTTGTTGTGGAGAGGAGGATTGTTCTCCATCTTATTGTGGTTTAGACATGGGTTGTTTTTGGCTCTTGTCTTTCCCTTGATTGCTTTGATTCCCTTTATTAGCCACCAAAGCTTGTGACTTTGAAGATTTGAGAATCCCTATCTTAGTCAACTTAGATTGTTCAAGAATCAACATCGTCATGAATGCACCAAATGAGGGAGAAGTGTATGAGGAACCTCGAGCTAACCTATGGCTGTGAAATATAGATACAAAAGCTGCATACTCTGAAGGAAGCTTGTCAAACAAGTTATAAACCAATTGAGCATCCTTTTTGTCAATTCCACAATCCTTTACCTTTGCTCTTAGCTCATTTGATTTTGTGACATAATATTGGATTGTATCAAAATCCTTGGGATCCAATGTTGTGAGTTCACTATCAAGCTTGTAGTCGTTAATCTCATCAACTTAGCCATAAAATTTGTCATAAATATTCCAAGCCTCTTTAATTGTTGTACACCTCTCAATGTGAAAAATGAGGTCATATGATACATACTTTCTAAGAGTTCCAAGTGCCATAGAGTTTTTAGTGAGCCATTCAAAAGAGCATTAGGATCATCCTTAGGATCGGGTGGTGTTGTAATAGTTCCATTTACATAATGAATGAGTCTTTTTTCCATTAGTTTACTCCATGCCTTAATCTTCCGTGATGAATAATTATGAGGAGTTAAAATTGGAAATTTAGGAGAACCCATAGCACCAAAATAAAAAAACACAAGATAGAGAGAGTCACAATCACACAAGACACCCCCCCAAATTACTCAATCAAGAACCCCCCCTTCCCTCCCCCAAAAATGATAATTTGGCACTTTATAATTAGTGCATCTAGAATGGGCCACTTACAAAACAAGGCAAGGTGGACTTCTGATTTCAAGTTTACAACTGCCTCAAATAGGGTATAAGAGACCCCAACAAATATTGCAAGTGATCTAAATTGAGATCTAAGCAAAATACAAGTACCAAATAGGTCAAAAATGACCAAACACTGAAACTACAATTTCTACTCAAAATCATTGCAAACTAATGGCAAATTATGAAAGTAGACAAAAAATTATGCACTTAAAAAAAAACATTACCTAAAAAGGAGGTTGTATGACCCCAAATGAAGCCTCCTGCAAAATTGAGGATTAGACAAGTACATTCATCAAAAATGGAAAATTGTGAAAAAATTGTTGATCAAAATCATAAAATTCCTCCACCACTGCGAAGAGCACAAAAAATTATCCCAAATAAAAAAAATTGCACCCAAAAAGGAGAAAAAATGAGCAAGTTATGGCCCTCTGAAGTTTGACTACCAAACTGAAAAAGCCCATTGGTGAGGGGGTCAAAAAATTTCAAAATACTGCTGATGTAGGCTGACATCAGCAATTCTTGAGCTTAAATTTGGGAGTCATTTGATCGTCATCAAGTCATCACACCCTTCTCCCTAATCGTACAAATGATGACGTCAGTAGGTGACTTGGTTGTACGAACAACTGACTGTGCGAGATCATGTGTCAGGGTGACGTGGTCGTACGATCGATGATGTCAGAAATGACATGGTGATCCAACTAGGTGTACGGGAATCCGATGTGGTAACTAGTGATTGGGTCATACGACTGACGTGGTAGTACATATATATTACATGGTTGCTTGTGTGGCAATTCGTACGTGTGACTGGACACTTGTGTGGCGAAGGTGGATGTCGTGTGGCAGTGACTTAGCGTTGCGTGGGAAAATCACAATGAGCTGCATGGCAAAAGTCAACTGTTGGGAGTGAAGTGGCTGGCAACGGTGGGAAGAGAGTGCCGAAAGACAAGGGCACCGACGAGAAATAGTTATCGGGGACGGAAAAGGAGTAGGCGTTGGGGAGGGGAGTCGAGTCGGAGATGTCGAGAGCACATAGTGGCGGGGCCACCAGAAGGTCAATGGCGGGACCATCGGGAGGTCGTCAGCCTACAAATGGCGTATAGTGGTGATAGCGGCATGGCAGGTACGAGGGCCCTACATAATTATTAATGTAGGGTACGGGGGTGGGGTCACCGAACCCCCCCCCCCTAATACAGTGTATATATATATTTTTTATTTTTTAGTTAAATAAAAACAATTACAAATATATTTAAAAAAATGCGATTTTTAAAAAACATATGCAAATTAAAAAAACCGCAGAAAAAATAATAATATTTTTTTAATGAAATCCGTACCGCTAGCCTTATAGGCTAATTTTTTCCTCCAAAGCCCAAAATGCAATTTTCATCAAATATGGCCAAGTTTATACTCATTTTTCATGGAAATAGCCTACCTATGGAAACAATGTAGATGAGCCTTCTTATAAAGGCAAGGCTAATAGACAAGAGAGCACACAATGATGACATGTGGCTCAATGAGATGAAAAGGTAGGTAGGGGTAGGTAGGAGAAACGGTAAAATATTCCACATGAGGTGGATCCCCCACCGAAGGTGGAATTATCACTCCACAATAAGTGGATATGATAGAGTAACAACAAGATCACACCATAAAAGGTGGAAATTCTCCTACATACACACTCCCAATGTAGCACATCTCACTAGGTGTCTCATATGCAAACTACTATGTTATGCATGTACCTAAGTAAACTTAAGTAAAGTGTAATTATATCCAAGATGAATAAATAATTACACCAACAGATACAATATATTGCCTATCGGTGAAAATAGGGGGTTCTTTAATTCAGGTTGTGTACTAGGAAGGGGTGGAAAAAAAGCATTTTAGGGAAATATTTTTTGAAAATAGGGGGATTCTTTAGTATGCCATGAACACGTGATATAACCCAGGTTCACTAAGTGAAGCCCTCACGATAATGTGGTGTAACTGCTACTCCCCAATAGCAATTGGGAAGAGTTTTAGATTGCAACATGCTCCGTGCCATCTCAATAATGGTATGATTATTCCATTTAGCAACACTATTTTGCTAGAGGTTATAGGTTGTGGTAAGCTATCTTTTTCTCCCATAAGTGCTACAAAAATCAGAAAATTATTTAGAATTAAATTTTCCTCTTCTATTTATTTTGAATATTTTGAGAGAATACCAACTTGTCTTCTTTGGCAACGACTTAAAATCTTTGAAGCATGCAAAATCCTATGATTTCTCTTTGAGAAAATAAATTCAAGTGTGGCATGAGAAATCATCTATAAATGTCAAAACATAGAGATTCTTACCCAAATATTCCTCTTGCATGTCACCACAGATGTCAGTATGCACAAGATCTATAGGATTTTTTCCCCTCCATGGTTTGTTCATTGTGAAGCTATCTCAATGTTGCTCGCCAAGCGCACACCCTGAGCACACTTCTTCTTTTTCCTGAATTGTAGGTGGATCTAGTAATCTCTACATCACTTGACTAAAGGTGAGAATCAATCAATTGTTTTGGTTTATTTCAATGACATTATATTTAGAGGGAATAGTAATTGAATGTGTCAAGAGTTTCCAAGGGACATGCAAAAAGAATGTGAGATGTCTATGTGTAGTGAGTTATCATTTTTTCTTGGGTTGCCAATTTCTCAACTTGACAAAGGGATATTTATCTCACAAAATAAATATTTCAAGGAGATGTCAAAGAAATTTAGCATGGAAGATTACAAACTAGTAAGCATACCCATGGTCACATATTGTAAATTAAGAAAAGATGACGAGTCTCCTGAGGAAAATCAAACATTATATAGGTCAATGGATGCATTTAAGATCCTATGATGTGTGTGATAACATCAAGACTAGATATTATGCAAGCCATAGGCATGGTAGCACATTTTCAAGCAACGCCCAAGGAAACTCATATGCAAGGAGTCAAAATAATATTCAAATATCTAAAGGTCACTTTTGATTTTTATTTGTGGTATTCAAGAGGTGAATATACATAATACCCTAACCTATCACTAAAAATAAAGCCAAATTTATTTTAAGAAAACAACCACACATAAACTAATCCACATAAGGTCAAGTTTAAGGATTTGCATTATGCTTAAGTGAATCCTCAGCTCCTCAGTCATATATAAGATACGTTTATATGATTGCCATATAAAATTAGACTGTTCATTCAAACTATAGTTAAATCGTTAAAATAAAATGTCTTAAATATTTAAATGATACCGAGTCTTTGATGAAGATTCATCAAACAATATTACTTTCTAAATTAATAATTAAATAGAACTATTTATAATCGGCAATTAGATTAAATCTTGAAACTCCACATAATGAATCTAACTTCTTCAAAACTAATTTTTTCCCTTCTTTGTATATTACTCAAGACACTTTTGGATGTTTTCTCTTGTCATAAGATATATATGTTGATGTGCTTATTTTCTAATTTAATTCACATCTTATCTAATGTTGTATACTATTATTGGTTAAGGGTTACAATTGCAGAAAAAATTCTATGTGAGAAGCTTTGTCCATCAAATACCCACACAAAATATGATTGCAAACTATAATATAGTATAATGTTTCTTATTGCAATCCACAAACAAAATTATAATAGTAATTCCACTATTATTTTGCAACTAAATTGCTTGCCCTTTTTAAATTATTTACTTTTTATGAAAACATAAAGGTTACTCGGCATGAAGAAATAAATAGGGTGGTTTGAATAGATAAACTTATTATTAATTTATTATTACTATTTTATATATATACATTTACCTATATGCTAGAATGAACTTCATTGAAGTATATATGTACTCTTTAAGAAAATTTATTCATTAAAAATAAATATTTGTATTATTGTGTTGGTGAAAAATTAGGGTTTCCACCACAAGAAGGATGAAAATCGCTAATTTTTACTTAGGGACCAATACATTAAAAAGATGGAGGTAAATCTAATAGATCTAGAAACAAAACAACAAGGATAAGGGCTAAGAATTCTATTGGATTTGATTGAATTATCCTCTTTTAAGTTCAATTGTGAAAATGTTGAAATTAGGGTAAATGTGCTAGAATTGATATAAAAACTCATGAACAATAAGCTATAATCATCGGATTGAGCCATGAACCCGGATCTAAAAATTGAAAGAGGGTAAATGCTAGTACTTATTTACCTATGAAAAATAATAATTGTATTCATAAAGGTGGATTTTGTCATCGGATGAAATTTTATAAAGCAAATTGGTAGAATATTCCTTTTGGGTCTTGACATTGGAGATGGGAACCACTTGGGATTGCATATTGGGTGTGTGCACAAAGATGGTGGTCAGAAAAGTGGACACCACCCAGAAAAACCTGGAAAAACAGGCAGCGTGTACGCGGTTTTAAAATTTCAAATTCCCTTGTACACGCTTAGGTTTGTTCTTCCCGAGCCTAGAAAAGGTAGCGCGTACGCGCTACGACTAGGAAAATTAGTGCGTACGTGTTGCTTATAGGAAAATGAGCGTGTATGCGCTAATAATCTTAGTAAAACCGTGTACGTGGTGCCTAATAAAAAAAGTTTTAAAAAAAAACTGGGTCCTCATTTACCCGAAAAACATTTTTTTTAGTTTGTTTTTTTCCCATTTTCTAACCTAAACGTGAACGGGGTGCTAAATTTGTCCTCCAGGCTATGGATCAAGGCTAGTTTTTGTTTATTTTTCTCTTTCTTTCTATTTTATGCAATTTGTTTTACATTTTGAATTTAATTTCATTAATTTTGATTAGGTTTTTTCATTTTTTGTTTCAAAAACCAGATTCTTCTAATCCAGAACAAGAACAACCAAATGCACCTCCTGAAAACCCACAAGAACAACCAAATGCACCTCCTGAAAATACACAAGAACAACCCCCAATTCCTCCTTTTGACCGCACAGCTGAAACACAGGAAGAATTAATTAATCAGTTAGGGCAAAATACATCCAAAATCAATACACTGATTGTAAAATTGAAAACTTCTGAGCTTGACCATCATCAATACCTCGCCACTAGCCTAGAAACATTAGCTAGTGGTGCCATAGCTGTTTCCACCGAAATTACCAAATGGGGAAGCTTTAGGGATAGGTGTCGTCAATTCTATGCCAATGGGCTATCATACGATGGAGTTACAAACAAAAATATTTCTAAACAACAAATATGTGCCCTTTTTGTTGACCCCAAAACTGGTCAATCATTACCTCCTAATGCAAAGAGGTTTCCCATACATTGGTGTACCAATGTGCAGATGAAGAATCTTTTTTGGCAGAGGTGGTGGATGGTCTTTGACGATCCACCTTGTAATACTTATGAGGTGCCATTATATTTTTTGAGAAAAATATATTGTAAGTTTGTGCTCAATGTGCGCCCAAATTATTTTGACATGAGAGAGTTTCATGGTAGAGGTGGTGGCTCTGCCCAAGATAGACCTGGAGCCCGTAGGTGATTAGCCGCGGAGAGTCGCCACCCCCTAGCACCCAAACCCAAGGTGCATTAGGCTATCCCATTAGAGCTGAAAGAGTCGATGGAGCTACAGACTCTTCAAGCAGCCACAACATTGACTGGTGCCATCATCCAACATGGGACATCATTAGCACACCCTATTGTATTGGATGATGAGTCGTTAGAGGGCGATAGAGAGCCCATCAAGCATATGTGTGTCAGTTGCTCGGGGATATTCTCAGGGATAGATGATGTAGCCGGTGCAGATGGATACTTATATCATCTATGCACGATTTGTGGTTGTAGATGTCAGGCTCACACGGTTGAGGATGTCGCGTTGACAGATGAGTTGATGGACATGGTGTTTGCCAATGAGCCATAGACACAGGTGTGTTGATTTGAATTCATAACATTTTATTTATTAGTCACTTTAATTTTGTAATTACATAAATGAATTTTCATTTATACATTGATTTAAATTGAGACAAATAATATGCATTTCAGGATGCAGCAGCGGTATCCCATACACCTCCCCCAATTACCACAGCTGCAACTTCGACGCCTGAGGTATAAATTTTGTAACATGTTAAAATAGAATATTACACTTTGAATTCAAAAAAATACAAGATATACTAACTATCTTTAATGCTTGGTCCAATTTCTGGTTTGTAGGTGTTGACAGGGGACGAAATGTCCCAGATTGATGACATCACGCTGTCGGCGATCGATTTTGGCCTACAAGGCTATACGGTATCATATTTTGTACAACTCTTTTTATGTATTGTTTTAATGGAATATGCAAGTCATTTCATTTTAGATTTTTAAAATTATGTTTAATTTATTATCTGTACTAATATCTCATGTTAATTTTTCTGTTTTTAGGGCACCCCCTCCGCGTCTAGGGCTCATCCGAAGGAAAAGAATATCTCGAAGCCGCCAAAATGTGTGAAGAAGGTAATTGAACACATTTTTAGTTGTACAATTGTTTGAAAATGTTGAAATCAAGTATTAGTTGGGGTTTGTAGATTGATTAGTGTTTTTTGTCTATTTTACATGTATAGCGGCCAGTGAGCTTTGCGGATATGTTGAATGCACCTGATTTGCCCGCGAATCAAGAGAGGGCGGAGGTATGTATCTCTACTTTATTTTCTTGATTTCATGATTATATGCACGCGTACATGTGAACTTGTGATATATTATAATCTTATATTTTTTTCATACAGGAAATATCCATACCTATTTCGTCAATGGCGAACCATCCTCCTTGCATTGGAGAAGCATATCAGGATCCGGTACACTTTTGTTTGATATGTAAAATTAAATGTTTTCAACCTTCAATACTTATCATTATATTAATTGTATTTAATCTTTGTACATTTTTTGTATAGGTAATAGCGACCGTTTCTACATCGATGGTGAGACATCCTCAGTCCATTGGAGAAGCATCTGAGGCATAGGTATGTCATTGTTCTCTATATTATAGCTTTTAAGTGTTTTTGATATATTTATGTTAGTACATTGTATTAATTGTACATTTAATCTACAATAGACTTGTCCGCGATACGACCATAATGTGGATCCATTTAAGTATGTCTTCAATAAAACTCCTAAGAGTGGCAAGGAGAGGAGAGCGAAGACATTAGCTCCTAGATCAGCCGATGAGGTAATCTACATTTCAATTGCAAAGGAATTAAAGTTAAATGCATAGTTATGATGTTAATTGTGACCTATTTTCTACAAAAGAATTCTAACTTGGCTTTTGAATTGTGGTTTTACAGCCATCTACAGAGCCGCGTACTACGCCGAAGAGGCTTGATTTTGATGATCCACCAGAAGTTTAGGATCATATAGTGTTAGTTTTTGTTGAAATGTGGTGACTGATCAGCAAAGTACTGTACACTCAGCACGTATCCTCACCAGGGTCTGGGGTTGGACTGGGCCTCGGGCAGGGGTTCGGGGGGGGCAGCCCCCGAGAAATTTTTTTTTTGCCATTTTTCGTTGATGAAAACTGACATTGTAATAAAACCCTAAAAAGGCCAACTTTGTTTGTTGCCCTAAAAATGCATGTTATAAGCGGCTGGGATGCTTAAGGCATTGGAAAGGTTGATGTACTATTTTTGCTGGATAATAAGAAAGATTGGACGGCTGTGTATGGTGGACGTAACCCATTCTGGATGAACCACGTTAAATCTCTGTGTTATCTGTGTCCTGTTTTATTTCTTTATCTTTTGTATTTAAATCTGCATATAATTGTTAGTTCATATTTGCTTCGGATTTGCTTGAAACCCTAACAATTGGTATTAGAGCCAAGTTTTCTGTAAATTGGCAAGACTTTCAGATTTGAGTGGGAGCAATGGAGGATTCCAAATTCAAGGTCAAAAAGTTTAACAGCCAGAATTATCAGTTATGGAAAATGCAGATGGAGGATTACCTGTATCAAAAGGATTTGTGGTGGCCATTGGAAGGAAAGGCAAAGAAACCGACCACAATATCAGATGAAGAGTAGGACATTTTAGATAGAAAGGCACTGGGATCCATTCGATTGTGCCTTGTGTCGTCTGTAGCATTCAATATAACAAAAACAAAAACGACTATAGATTTGATGGCAACATTGGCTAATTTGTATGAGAAACCCTCGGCTTCGAATAAGGTATTTCTTATGAAGCATTTGTTTAATTTGAAAATGAGTGAGGGAGGATCTGTAGTAGAGCACTTAAATGAATTTAATACAATTACCAGTCAATTGTCTTCGGTAAAAATTACCTTTGCAGAAGAGGTTAGGGCTCTCTTGATTTTATGTTCTTTGCCAGAAAGCTGGAATAGCTTGGTTATGGCTGTAAGTAACTCTGTCTCTGGTAAAAATACTTTGGTATTTGATGATATTGTTGGTGTTATCCTAAGCGAGGAAATGCGAAGGAAAAGCACAGGTGAGACTTCAACATCATCGGGTAGTGTTTTGAATGTGGAGAACAGAGGAAGATCAAAGGAAAGAGGAAAAGGACCTGGGAATGAGAAGTCACGAGGGAAGTCAAAGAAAGGACGCTCTCAATCTAGAGGAAAGAAAGATTGCTGGTACTACGGAAAGCCTGGTCATCTAAAGAAAGACTGTTGGTCTCAGAAAAACAAAGAAGGAGACAAAAATGAAAATGGCAGTAAGGAAGCTAATATTGCAAGTAATACTTTACAAGATGCTTTAATCTTATGTTTGGATAATGTTAATGATTCCTGGGTAATAGATTCTGGGGCTTCATTTCATGCCACACCCCATAGAAAATATTTTCTAGATTATGTTCAAGGTGATTTTGGACAGGTATATTTGGGTGATGATGAGCCCCGTCAAGTTGTTGGAAAAGGAAAGATAAAGATCAAGTTGCAGAATGGTAATGACTGGTTTCTGTAGGAGGTAAGACATGTTCCTAATTTAAGAAGAAATTTAATTTCTGCAGGGCAACTAGGTAGTGAAGGTTGCATAGTTACCTTCTCAGACAATATGTGGAAGGTCACTAAAGGATCATTAGTAGTAGCTAAAGGTGCGAAGGTAGGCACATTATATCTGTGTACTGGTATCACTTACTCTACCTTAGCTGCTACAGATAAAGTTATTGCAGGGACAACAACAATAAATGTTGCAAGAACAGATTTGATAATGTGGCACCATAGGCTTGGGCACATGAGTGAGAAAGGGATGAAAATCCTTCACTCCAAAAATCTATTGCCAGGACTAAAGAAGATTGATTTAGAGTTATGTGAAAAATGTGTTTATGGTAAACAAAAAAGAGTTAGATTTCTCAAAGTTGGGAAAGAGAAGAAGAGTGAGAAGTTAGAGCTTGTACATTCAGATGTATGGGGACCGACTCAGGTATCATCTCTTGGTGGCTCTTGTTATTATGTTATTTTTATTGGTGACTCAACCAGAAAAACATGGGTATATTTACTAAAACAAAAATTAGATGTTTTTGAAAATTTTAAGAAATGGAAAGCTTTGTTGAGAATGAGACAGGAAAAAGGTTGAAGTGTCTCAGATCAGATAATGGAGGTGAGTATTGCAGCAAAGCATTTGAAGATTACTGCTCCTTAAATGGGATTCGAAAGCAGAAGACAGTTCCAGGAACTCCACAAGAAAATGGTGTGTCAGAGAGAATGAATAGGACCATCATGGAACGTGCGAGGAGCATGAGATTGCATGCTAGATTGCCCTTACATTTTTGGGCAGATGCTGTACATACTGCTGTCTATTTGATAAATAGAGGACCTTCAACCCCTTTGGATGGTGGTATTCCAGAGGAGGCATGGACTGGTAAAAAGGTAAATTATTCTTTTCTAAAAACTTTTGGTTGCGAAGCTTTTGTCCATGTTGATAAAGAAAACAGAACCAAGCTTGATGCTAAATCTCAGAAATGTACCTTCATTGGATATGGGATAGATGAATATGGCTATCGGTTATGGGATTTTGAAAATAAGAAAATAATTAGAAGTAGAGATGTTATATTTAATGAGAAGTTTATGTATAAAGAATAGATGCAGGAAAAGAAGCATGAACATGACAAACAAGAACATGTAGTGTTGGATGAGAAACCTGAAAATGAAATGCCACAGGTACCTGATGCTCAGCAACAATAAATTGTCCCACAAACTCTTGCAAGTGTTAGATGTTCTACGAGGACAAGTAGACCCCCTGAAAGATTTTCTCCTTCTTTGTATTCTATTTTATTAATAGATTCTGGCAAACCAGAAGAATATGAAGAAGCAATGCAAGTAGATGCCAAACAACAGTGGGAGCTAGGCATGAAAGAGGAGATAGACTCCTTGATGAAAAATAAGACTTGGGACTTAGTCCCTTTACCTGCAGAAAAATGAGCCTTGCCTAACAAATGGGTTTATCGGCTGAAGGAAGAGGAAGGAGGTCAGAAAAGATATAAGGCCAAACTTGTGGTAAAAGGTTTTGCACAGAAAAAGGGTATAGATTATGATGAAATATTTTCTCCAGTTGTAAAAATGACTTCAATTAGAACTGTACTTAGTCTTGTGGCTGCAGATGATTTACATCTTGAACAATTAGATGTCAAAACAGCTTTTCTCCATGGAGATTTGGAGGAGGAAATTTACATGTTGCAACCACAGGGATATGAGGTCAAAGGTAAGGAGAACTTGGTGTGCAGGTTGAAGAAAAGTCTGTATGGCCTAAAGCAAGCACCCCGACAATGGTATTTAAAATTTGATAGTTTCATGGTTGAACACGGTTATCATAGATGTCATTCTGATCATTGTGTATATTTTAAGAGATTCGATAATGACAGTTATATTATCCTATTGCTTTATGTTGATGACATGCTTGTTGCTGGGTCTAACATGCAACATATAAATGATCTTAAACAGAAATTAGCCAGGTCATTTGCTATGAAGGATTTGGGTGCAGCTAAGCAAATTCTTAGTATGAGGATTACACGGGACAGGAAAAATAGAACCTTGAATTTATCCCAAAGTGAGTATATAAAGAAGGTGTTGAAAAGATTTAACATGCAGGATGCAAAAGCAGTTAGTACACCTTTGGCTAGTCATTTCAAATTGACTAAGGAGATGTGCCCAAAGGCACAGGAAGAGGTTAATAAAATGTCTAACATCCCGTATTCATCAGCTGTTGGCAGTCTGATGTATGCAATGGTATGCACAAGGGCAGATATTGCACATGCAGTGGGAGTTGTGAGCAGGTTTATGAGTAATCCGGGTATGGAACATTGGAATGTTGTGAAATGGATTCTTCGGTATTTGAAAGGAACTACTACTACGAAGGCATTATGTTTCAAAGGATCTAATGCTGCTCTGAGTGGATTTGTTGACTTTGATTTGGTGGGTGATATTGATTCACGAAGGAGTACTACAGGGCATGTTTTTACTATAGGGAGAACTGCAGTCAGTTGGATTTCTAGGCTACAAAAGGTTGTTGCACTTTCAACCACTGAAGCTGAGTATGTTGCTGCTACAGAAGCCAGTAAGAGATGATTTGGTTGCAATGTTTTCTGAAGGAATTGGGTCAGACACAAGAGGATAGCCCATTGTATACTAATAGCTAGAGTGCCATTAATCTTGCAAAGAACTCTGCTTTTCATTCAAGGACAAAGCACATTCAGCTCAGGTACCACTTCATCTGGACTGTTTTGGAGGAGGGCCAGTTACGGCTTGAGAAGATTCACACAAGTGAGAATCCTGCCGATATGTTCACAAAGGCAGTTCCATAGGAGAAGCTGATTTGTTCATCAGTTTCTGTTGGTCTTCTTGATTGATAATTGTGGAATTTATACCAGTCAAGTCCTAGTGTTTTATCTAGCGGATGTTGCATGTACAGTGGTGTTGTGTAGTATCAGTCTCCAACTGGGAGATTGTTCGGTGTGGAGCTTGATTAGTCTCCAAGTGGGAGATTGTTGAAATGTGGCGACTGATCAGCAAAGTACTCTACACTCAGCACGTATCCTTACCGGGGTTGGGGGGCGACAGCCCTCGAGAATTTTTTTTTTTGCCTTTTTTCGTTGATGAAAACCGACATTGTAATAAAACCCTAAAAAGGCCGACTTTGTTTGTTGCCCTAAAAATGCATGTTATAAGCGGCTGGGATGCTTAAGGCATTGGAAAGGTTGATGTACTATTTTTGCTGGATAATAAGAAAGATTGGACGGCTGTGTATGGTGGACGTAACCCATTCTGGGTGAACCACATTAAATCTCTGTGTTATCTGTGTCCTGTTTTATTTCTTTATCTTTTGTATTTAAATCTGCATATAATTGTTAGTTCATATTTGCTTCGGATCTGCTTGAAACCCTAACAAGTTTTGGTCATAGAATGACTAATACATGTAGATATATTCTACATTTTTATTGTATAACGATTTGGACATGACATATGCCACATTTTTGTAATACTTGTATTGACTTCGCAGAGATGCCTTTTTTTATATATATAAATATCGATATTCGATCCAATAAATGTGTAATGAGTTCATTATTTTGTATTCATTATATTTTGTGGTTGTCCTTTTATAAATTTAAATGAATATTTGCATATGTAATCAACAATATAAATATAAACAACAAAAATATATGATATAAAGCATTGCAATCGTGGAATATGATTTGATAAAATTTCTAAAATGTTGAATTAACCCTACAAAACTCCTTGTATTCAGTTCATTATTGTGTATTCGTTGTATTTGGTGGCTGCCCTTTTATAAATTTAAATGAATATTTGCATATGTAATTAACAATATGAATATAAACAACAAAAATCGACAATATGAATTTAAACAATAATGTGTTTGGTGTGAGAGCACCCTCACGCTCGCAATGGTCAAATTTTGTTCCTCGTGTGCACAAACTGATGTTGCGAGCGCATCCGGGTGGGCATTTTTACACTAGGCATGCCCCTATCATGCATCCCAAAGCACCAGAACGTCGAGAGTCATACCCTACCGGTGAGATCTCTCAAGTGCCCTGAGTCCAAAAAATTATCAAAATTTGACAGACTGTTTCTTCCAATCCATGACACATACGGTCGATCTGTTTGATCCTGTGGGGTCACGTGAGGGTCCTCTACAATGGCCTATCTCAATTTTTGACGACTTGGAGCCATTTTCAATTAGTAGCATTTTTTCGCCTGCTCAAAAAACCGTTAATTGCTTGCAAGGAAAAGTTGCAAGATTGGCTAGAATTGATTTTGTTCCTCGTGTGCACAAACCAACATCGCGAGCGCATATGGGTGGGCATGTTTATGCTAGGCATGCCCCTATCGTGCATCCCAAAGCACCAGAACGTCGAGAGTCATACCGTACCGGTGAGATCTCTCAAGTGCCTTGAGTCCAAAAAATTGTCAAAATTTGATGGACTGTTTCTTCCAATCCATGACACATACGGTCGATCTGTTTGATCTCGTGGGGTCACGTGAGGGTCCTCTACAATGGACTATCTCGATTTTCGACGACTCGAAGCCATTTTCAATTAGTAGCATTTTTTCGCCTGCTCAAAAAACCGTCAATTGCTTGCAAGGAAAAGTTGCAAGATTGGCTAGAATTGATTATGTTCCTCGCGTGCACAAACCGACGTCGCGAGCATGTTCGGGTGGGTATGTTTACACTAGGCATGCCCCTGTCGTGCATCCCAAAGCACTAGGACGTCGAGAGTCATACCCTACCGGTGAGATCTCTCAAGTGCCCTGAGTCCAAAAAATTGTCAAAATTTGACGGACTGTTTCTTCTAATCCACGACACATAAGGTTGATCTGTTTGATCTCATGGGGTCATGTGAGGGTCCTCTACAATGGCCTATCTCGGTTTTCGATGACTCGGAGCCATTTTCAATTAGTAGCATTTTTTTGCCTGCTCAAAAAACCGTCAGTTGCTTGCAAGGAAAAGTTGCAAGATTGGCTAGAATTGATTTTGTTTCTCGTGTGCACAAACCGACGTCGCGAGCGCATCTAGGTGGGCATGTTTACGCTAGGCATGCCCTTGTCATGCATCCCAAAGCACCAGAAATGTCGAGAGTCATACCCTACCAGTGAGATCTCTCAAGTGCCCTAAGTCCAAAAAATTATCAAAATTTGACGGACTGTTTCTTCCAATCCATGACACATACGGTCAATCTGTTTGATCTCGTGGGGTCAAGTGAGGGTCCTCTACAATGACCTATCTCGGTTTTTGACGACTCGGAGCCATTTTCAATTAGTAGCATTTTTTTGCCTGCTCAACAAACCGTCAGTTGCTTGTAAGGAAAAGTTACAAGATTGGCTAGAATTTATTCTGTTCCTCGTGTGCACAAACCAACTTCGCGAGCGCATCCAAGTGGGCATGTTTATGCTAGGCATGCCCCTATCGTGCATCCCAAAGCACCAGAACGTCAAGAGTCATACCCTACCGATGAGATCTCTCAAGTGCCCTGAGTCCAAAAAATTGTCAAAATTTGACGGACTGTTTCTTCCAATCCACGACACATATGATCGATCTGTTTGATCCTGTGGGGTCGAGTGAGGGTCCTCTACAATGGCCTATCTTGGTTTTCGACGACTCAAAGCCATTTTCAATTAGTAGCATTTTTTCGCCTGCTCAAAAAATCGTCAGTTGCTTGCAAGGAAAAGTTGCAAGATTGGCTAGAATTGATTCTGTTCCTCGTGTGCACAAACCGACGTCGCGAGCGCGTCTGGGTGGGCATGTTTACACTAGGCATGCCCCTGTCGTGCATCCCAAAGCACCAGAACATTGAGAGTCATACCCTACCGACGCAATGTAGAAGTTGCTTGACAACTTTTTTGACAATTTTTTTGACAACAATGACAATTTTTGCTCAAATTGTATCTAGTCTCAATCTATTACCCCTATGACCCGATAATGACTCAAATAATTATCCATGATTATACAAGAATCAAGAATGCTCATGATTGACCAGGGACACATCACATATACTCAAAACATAGTCACAAAACATTGACACACAAAATAGTCACAAAACATTGTCACATATTATTAAAAAATTTGCCTCTAAATATGGTCAAATCAGCTCTTGGCTATTTGATTATACAAATAATTGTCTTACAAATAATCTCATGGGCTTTTATACAAAATTTGGCACTACAATATATGTGATTTAGCTCATCGCCATTTTAATATACAAATCATCTCATGAGCTTTTATACAAAATTTGGCATTACAATATGTGCGATTCAACTCATCGCCATTTTAATATACAAAATTTGGCATGTACATATGTACAAATCAGCTCATTGCCACTTAAATATACAAAATTATGCCCCTAAACATGTAAAAATCAGCTCATGGGCATTTATATATACAAAAAACAAATATAGAACAATTTGTTGATGATTTATATAAAATTCTCAAAATCATTCTACTCTGAACCGTAGAATCAATCAAGTGAGCCTTCAGGATCGACTCTAACCCATATTGTGTCAAGTATTGCCTCATGGTCAGATTCACGAACTTTCCATAAAATCTTGTTATGAGGTCTACCATGATACTTCATCAAATGAATATTTGTTGCAACAACAAGGTTAGAGAAATGAAGAATATGTCTGTGTGTTTCAAAGTCCTCGAACAACCAAACATCAGAATTCTTGATAGGGTATCTCTGAAGCCATGTTCCTGTCACGACAACAGACCCTATTGGGTACTCAATACCCTCTCCGTCAATGATTGTGGTTGTCAAATTTTCTTTTAGGCTCAACACAACGACACAAATAGTAATTTGTTCCTTCTTCATTGTTCTCTTCTGCAACAACTGCATACACATGACCTGCATTTTATAAAGTGTTAATTAATACCAAAAATAAAGTATGATGTACAATAAAATGAACCAAAAAGAATACTAGCAAAAAAATTAACTCAAAAAATCACTTGAATCCACTAGGTCGGATACATGGTCAAAATCCAGTGATGTCTCCATCTGGCTCAATTGTAGTGCTTTGAGAATTTGATATGAATCAATGGGAACCATCAGTCTACAAGACCATTTGTCAACCCACTCTTCTAATTCACATTCTTCCCACAAACAATACATGCATGAAGAGCAAAAACATAACATCTGTCTCGTATAAATTACTAGTGAACTTGAATTTGAACTCATAAATGAGTGCATGTCACTTGATCCTGCAACTGTACAACAATCTACATAGTTTTCAATGTTAGATTCAATAATCAACCAAAAATATCTACGAACCAATGACGTACCTGGATTACCTAGACCCATCGTAGACTTACACCATTGCACAATTGTTTTTGCATCTACCAACTCAGCACCACCTTCGTATTTCAATTCTTCCCTGGCTAGGGCTCTTTTCACACATGCTCCTACACCATCGTGCTCTCCCTTACCATGTCTAGCCTCAATGAAATTCCAAAATTGTTGTACACCGCTTGTCACATGCATCCTTGTCAGCTAATAAAACATCCTTGCATTCTTGAATTGTGCGGTGCAATTATCTGACCATATTAAGTGTCGGTTGTATCATATGTTCCTTTCCCTTAAACTATCATAGAAAACTTTAAAGCATCCTTGTACAAACTCTGATGAATGAGTACGATCATCACTTATGTAGAAGTGATACTCTCTTACAACCTTTCTATCCTCCTCTGTGCTATCATCTGCATGCATGAATGCTATGTGTACAAAAATAGAAACTTGTGTAGAGTGATAATACATGGATTATACTTCATTTTGAGGTTGCAATGTATAATTTTTAGCGAAATCAATGATAGAGACAATGGTGCCAAGAGGAAATGTGTCCTTACACAACTTGAATTGCTCATCTAACCATCGAGCTCTATGTGTATGCATTATGTACTCATAAACTAGTTTCTCTTGAAACATTTTCATAAATTGAGCTACACATATATCATTTTTCACTAGCTCACATCTCTTCAAATCTTTTCCATCTGTAACTCCATATGTGACCATCTTGTATTTTCCAAAAGAAACTAGTTTCGTACCAATTTCATGTGTGCTCTCCAAATGTATGCATCTTGGTAAACGTTGCAAACCACCACATATAGCACAAGAACCTTCCAAACAAGGCATCTTATAATAAATGCAACCATCATGTCTATTACATAACACACTTGAAATAAATTCTCTTGCCGACTTAGGAGGTGCTTGTATATTGCATTCCTGCAAAACATCGTTAGTGTGCAAAGTAGAACAAATATGACGAAAAATATCATAATGCATGGAAAATTCAATATGCATCCTACAACAACACGTGGTGCGTACATGATTAATCTTAATATAAAAAGGTTTTGCCATTTCAAAAAATCTTTGAGAAATTTTTATTTGAGGAAACTTTTGAAGGAATCTTTCATAAAATTTAGTTTGAGTCATATCCAAATAGTGTTTCACATGTGGCTCATGATTTTTAGACCCAATTCGCCTTCTAACAACATCTCTTTGGTTGGGCGATACTCTTGTGTTGTCATGCCAAAAAATTTCAATTAATGTTTTTAGTGCATCTACAACAACCTTGTCTTTGCATGGTAGTCTACCCGAGAATGCCCATAGAGAATTATGGTTAGGTTCCTCTATTTGTTCTTGCCTCTTTAATGCTTTACTTAATGTTGTTCTACTAACGTTCAATGACTTACTTGTTTTTCTTATCAAACGATCTTTTTTTATTTTCTTGCTCATTATGGTTGATGTAATGACACGCCGAGTAGCATTAGAATCTTTACTACGTGATTTTGAACCAATAGATTGATATGCATCAAATAGATTTCTGACAATAGTTCTTTCACTGTTACTTTCAGATGATCTTAGGCCTAGAATTTTCATTGTCTCTCTAAAATTCAAATTTTTAATCATTTGAACAATTAATTGACATCTTGCGGTTTGATTTAAGTTTTTAAAATAGTTTTGCCATATTCTTTTAACCATTCTCCTACAATTTCGTTCATTCATTTTATTGTGCATTGACTTCAATATATTCTCATCAATGTCAATTAGATACTTTGGTTTCCTACGAATGATTCTAGGAGGTGTTAACATCGATGCATTATGTACATTCAATTCATCAAGTAGAGAAGATGTAATATGTTCATCATTTAATTGATTATTCAATGCGGTATCTTCTTCAATTGCATTAGGTTCAAATGGTAAATTATCAAATGTTTCTTCTTCAATTGCATTAGGTGCATTATATTCGTTTGGTAAATCGAATTGAGATGTTGAGGTTGACATACCTTCTTCTCCCATTATTCTTATGTCATGCAATTTCTTCATACACTGCCTTTGTCTTTCTTTTTGAGCATCTTGTTGTTCCATCATTCCTCGCTTGTTCTTTCCCATGGTTGAGATTGGTTGACCTATATACAATTATATTACATATATATGTAAAGAAAAGTTCAAAAATAAATAAATAACCTTAAGTATGCATCTTATCACTATTTTTTGGAATCAAACTATTAAACAATCACAATTTAATCATTTGAAAACATGCAAAAACAAAAAACTAATAAAAACAACAATTCAATCATTTGAAATCATGCAAAAAACAAAAAATTCACTTACTTTTATGTATACAACAGTGATAGAAGTGCAGACACAGTTCAAGTGG